>NW_026539197.1:0-185000 GCF_027791375.1 Indicator indicator
AAGGGGTCTATTAGATCAGGTTCCTAAGTCTCCAAGGGGTCTGCTCTACCTGAGCAGATCCAGCTCCTGCCTCGGGGTTTTCTAAGGCACGACCTCCTGCTCCTCATCTCCAGTGCTGCTGGAGGGTGATGGACACCTCGAGGAGCCACCACGGTGCTCCTGCCGAGCTCCTCTCCATCCCAGCCCTAAAGCAGAGCCGCCGCCGGGATGCGGCGAGCTGGAGGTGCAATGATCGCCGACTTCCACCGGGTGGAGCGGCCCCAGCCTCGCCTCAGCCCGCAGGGGAGCTGATTAAATTCTGGGCGTTAATTAATTACCGCTGCATAACGGAGGAGAGGCCCCCCGGGGTAATTAGCGGGGGTGGAGCTGGGAAGCGTCAGCGACTCCGCAGCCTGTCCCATGGGAACTTCCCTCCCCACCTCCCACCCCGTTCCAGGATCGCTCCCAGAGCAGGGGGGAATCATCCTCAGGTCCCCAGCGGCACCCCCGGCGCTGTGGTGTGACCGTGGGTGAGCCACCAGTCGTGTCCCCACCTCGGCAGGCAGGAGGGAAGCAGAGAGGGAAAAGGCTCCATCCCATCCCGGGAAGGTGTCGGGAGAGGAGCTGCTGGCGCTGGGACCCACGTGGGAATGATGGAGAGTGGGGAAAGAGGTTCTCCAGGAGACCCTGACTTGGCTGGGGGGGTGGACTGGGTATCTCCAGAGGTTCCTTCCAGCCCCCATGATTTCCAGAGGTCCCTTCCAGCACCCACGACCCCCAGAGGTCCCTTCTGATCCCCATGACCTCCACAGGTCCCTTCTTATTCCCATGATCTCCAGAGGTCCCTTCTGATCCCCATGACCTCCAGAGGTCCTTTCTGATCCCCATGACCTCCAGAGGTCCCTTCTGATCCCCATGATCTCCAGAGGTCCCTTCTGATCCCCATGATCTCCAGAGGTCCCTTCTGATCCCCATGATCTCCAGAGGTCCCTTCTGATCCCCATGACCTCCAGAGGTCCCTTCTGATCCCCATGACCTCCACAGGTCCCTTCTTATTCCCATGATCTCCAGAGGTCCCTTCTGATCCCCATGATCTCCACAGGTCCCTTCTGATCCCCATGATCTCCACAGGTCCCTTCTGATCCCCATGATCTCCACAGGTCCCTTCTTATTCCCATGATCTCCAGAGGTCCCTTCTGATCCCCATGACCTCCAGAGGTCCTTTCTGATCCCCATGACCTCCAGAGGTCCCTTCTGATCCCCATGATCTCCAGAGGTCCCTTCTGATCCCCATGATCTCCAGAGGTCCCTTCTGATCCCCATGATCTCCAGAGGTCCCTTCTGATCCCCATGACCTCCAGAGGTCCCTTCTGATCCCCATGACCTCCAGAGGTCCCTTCCAGCCCCCGTGATCTCCAGAGGTCCCTTCTGATCCCCATGATCTCCACAGGTCCCTTCTGATCCCCATGATCTCCAGAGGTCCCTTCCAGCACCCATGATCTCCAGAGGTCCTTTCTGATCTCCATGATCTCCAGAGGTCCTTTCTGATCCCCATGATCTCCACAGGTCCCTTCTGATCCCCATGACCTCCACAGGTCCCTTCTGATCCCCATGACCTCCAGAGGTCCCTTCTGATCCCCATGACCTCCAGAGGTCCCTTCCTGCCTTGAAGGCTCCACAGCTCCTGGATGGATGATCTGGGAGTGGAGGCTCCTTGTTGGGCAGCAACAATTTATAGGGTGAGAAGAAAAGACCCAAGAGGAACCCACCTCAAATACACCCCCAGGAGCCCACCCCCAGGAACCAGAACGGACGTGCAGGAAGAATTAACTCAAACTGGAGTGGATTAATTAGTCTGCAGGGCTGAAGAGCTGAGCTCTGGGAGGCTGCAGGAGGATCTTCAACCATCCCTGGATGGTGGCCAGGTCCATCAGAGCAGCTCTGGCAGCAGGTGCTGGGCACAGGCAGCGATGCCAGCTCCAGGAACCCAGGGTGGTGACAATGGGGGAGGCCCTGCAGGCCCCTGCAGCTGGTGGGGACCTGCTGGTGCTGTCCCAGCATGGTGCTGTGGAGATGGAGGTTTAAAGATGGAGGGAATGGGGAGACCAGGTGGGTTGGGGCAGCAGAACTGAGCCCAAATCAGGACCTGGATGTGTTCCCCCCCCTTGCAGCTGAGCCACCCAAGGCAGTTGTGTTGGAACTCTAGGGGCTGTGGGGGGCATCCTGAGGAGCAGGATGGTGCCCATCTGAAGGGTGGTGACACCTCCCTGTGCTTAGCCTGAGGAGAGCCTCAGGAAAAGCTGTGCTGGGAAAGCAGAGCTCCAGTGGTGGCCTCTGCCTCGGGCAGGCAGTCCCTCAGCTCCAACCCAGCCCCTCTGTGGTCATCTCCAAACCAAGTTCTCAAGGGCTGGAGGGGAGAGAAGAGGAAATTTGGGCTCATCTGAGGGCCTTTTGGTGGTTGTCCCCCTCAGAAGATGCCACCACACCCCCCTCAGCTGCAGGATTGTTTCAGGGCTAGGAGCAAAGCTGCTCCCAAAGCCACAGCTCAGCTGGGGATGGGAAATGCCACTCCTTGTGCCAGCTTGGAGCAGCCCTGGTGACTCAGCCCTGACCTCTGGACACCAGCAGCAGCAGAAGGCTGCCACAGTCCCCACGCAGGCTCTGAAGGCAACTGGAAGGTTGATTTCCTTCAATTCAGCCACAGGATTGTTGGCTCTCTGCCCAGCCATTCATTGAGGGGGAGCCTTCTCCTCAGGATTTACTGCCTGGAAAATGGGATGGGGTTTGTGGAGCTGAGCTGGAACTTCTCCACAGCACCAGGCTGGAGAGGGGCACCGTGGTAGGTGGAGACAGAACTCAAGAGAAGTGGCTCAGAGCTTTGGGGCTCTTCTCCTCTTTCATCCTAGTAACAAAGGAAATGGCCTCAAGTTGCCCCAGGGAGAGGGGGGGGCTTCAGGTTGGACATCAGAAGAAACTTCTTCACCAAAAAGGGTTCTCAAAGCCTGGCCCAGGCTCCCCCGGGGTTTCAAAGCCAGGGAGACCTGGTGCTGAGGGCCATGGTTTGGTGGTGCCCTGGCAGTGCTGGGGTAAGGCTTGGGCTCAGTCTTTGAATCAGGAGAATCACGGACTGGTGTGGGTTGAGCCCCGGGGCAGGGAGGTAGAAGCCCCAAGAAGGGAGGCAGAGCCCTGGACAGGGAAGGAGAGCCCTGGGCAGGGAAAAAGAGCCCCGGGGAAAGGAGGAAGAGCCCCGGGGAAAGGAGGAAGAGCCCCGGGGAAAGGAGGAAGAGCCCCGGGGAAAGAAGAAAGAGCCCCGGCGCAAGGAGGAAGAGCCTCAGGCAGGGAGGAAGAGCCTCAGGCAGGGAGGAAGAGCCTCAGGCAGGGAGGAAGAGCCTCAGGCAGGGAGGAAGAGCCCTGGGGCAGGGGAGGAGAGCCTCGGGCAGGGCAGGACAGCCTCGGGGCAGGGAAGCAGAGCCCCAGGACAGGGAAGAAGAACCCCGGGGCAGGGAGGAAGAACCCCCGGGGCAGGGAGGAAGAGCCCCCGGGGCAGGGAGGAAGAGCCCCAGGGCAGGGAGGAAGAACCCCCGGGGCAGGGAGGAAGAACCCCCGGGGCAGGGAGGAAGAGCCCCAAACAGGGAAGAAGAGCCCCAGGGCAGGGAGGAAGAACCCCGGGGCAGGGAAGAAGAGCCTCGGGCAGGGAGGAAGAATCCTGGGGCAGGGAGGAAGAATCCTGGGGCAGGGAGGAAGAATCCTGGGGCAGGGAGGAAGAATCCTGGGGCAGGGAGGAAGAATCCTGGGGCAGGGAAGGAGAGCCTCGGGCAGGGAGGAAGAGCCCCAAACAGGGAAGATGAACCCCGGGCAGGGAAGAAGAGTCCCAAACAGGGAGGAAGAAGCCCGGGCAGGGAGGCAGAGCCAAGCTCGGTGCTGTCTGCAGGGCTGTGATCAGCCGGCGGGTGTCAGCGCGGGGTAATTAAGCTTTTAAAAGGCGATCGGCAGCAGCAGGAGAGAGAGGAGGAGAAGGGAGAAAAAAAAAAAAAAAAAAAAAAAAGAGAGAGAAAGAAAAAAAAAAAAGAAATCCCGGGCGTTTGCCTATTTTTGTCTCCTGGAAGAGCCACCTGTTTTATGGGCACGGGGAGATTGATGGGGACATTAACGCGGCGCTGCTGCTCCCACCCTGATGAGCTTCTCAGTGACCCTCTTCTCCCTCCAGATTTATGACTCCTCGCAGCAGACGACTGCAGAGGGGTCCAGCTCCAAGCTCTGCCTGGCTCCAGCCTGCACCCAGATCCTCGCAGGAGGAGGAAATTGGGATTCTTTTTTTTTTTTTGTTTGCTTCCCCCAACCCGAATCACCCCAAGATCTGGATTCTTTCTCCTTTTTCCTCCCAAAATATCACCCCAGGATTTGGATTCTTTTTGTTTCCCCTCCAGAATCACCTCATGATCTGGATTCTTTTTTGTTTCTCTCCCCCACGATCTGGATTCTTTTTGTTCACTCCCCCCCCCCAAAGTCACCCCACAATCAGGATTCCTTTTGTTCCCACCCCCAAGTCACCCCACAATCAGGATTCCTTTTATTTCTCCCCTCCAGGATCTGAATTCTTTTTGTTTCTCCCCCCTCAAAATCACCCCACAATCAGGATTCCTTTTGTTTCTCCCCCCCCAAAATCACCCCACAATCAGGATTCCTTTTGTTTCTCCCCCCCCAAAACCACCCCACAATCAGGATTCCTTTTGTTTCTCCCCCCCCAAAACCACCCCACAATCAGGATTCCTTTTGTTTCTCCCCCCCCAAAATCACCCCACAATCAGGATTCCTTTTATCTCTCCCCTCCAGGATCTGAATTCTTTTTGTTTCCTCCCTCCCACATCACCCCAAGATCTGGATTCTGTTTCCATCCCCCCCTTCAAAATCACCTCACAATCTGGATTCCTTTTATCTCTCCCCTCCAGGATCCCAATTCTTTTTTCTTTCTCCCCTCCAGGATCCCAATTCTTTTTTCTTTCTCCCCTCCAGGATCCGAATTCTTTTTTCTTTCTCCCCTCCAGGATCTGAATTCTATTTTATTTCTCCCCCTTAGGATCTGGATTCTTTTTGTTCCCCCCCTCCAAAATCACCTCAGGATCTGAATCCTTTCTGTTTCCCCCCAGAAAAATCACCCTAAGATTAGGATTCTTTTCGTTTCTCCCCCTCAGGATCTGAACTCTTTGGGTTTTCCCCACTCCAAAAAAAAAAAAAAAAAATTCACCCCAGGATCTGGATTCTTTGTATTCTCCCTCCCCAAATCACCTTGCAACCTGCCCAAAGGTGCCCACTTTGCCCCAGCAGCTCAGGTTTAATGCGTGGGGAGAGCAAATTCTCTTTGTTTTTTTCCCCTCTTCCCAACACTCAGCTGAGAGGAGCTGGTGATGGAGTTGGGGAGGAGGGGGGGAGAGGAGAGCTTTGCAGGGATAATCTTCAGGAAAACATTAACACCCTCCCTGGAGCTTCTCTCTGGATTTACTGACCTGCCAACCCACCCCCCCCCCCCCCAACCCCCCTTCCCTCTTTCTGTCCCCAAAATGCACTCCCCAGCTGCCATTTGCACCAGCTCAGGGCTGTGCCTCGCTCTCATCATCACCTCCTTTGTTGCTCCTCTGAACATCCACCCGCAGCCCTTAATAAAAATTAAGTGGATAAACTCTTTAAGTGCAAGGAGGAGATGGAGCCAAACCCAATGCAAGCAGATTTTGCTCTCCCCCCACCTTCCATCTCCCCCTCCCCATCTTCTTTTGATCTACAGCCCTCCCCACCAACCCCCATTTCCACTCCCAGCCCTCCCCAGATCAAAAATTACCTCCCCCCCTTCCCCTCCCCCCAACTGGGTGATGATTCAGCAGGGGGGGGGGGAGAAATACATCCAGCTGAGGTCACCAAAATCGCTTCCCTTGCATCTTTAGAGGGGTTTAAGCTTTTTTTTTTCCTTTTTTTTTTCCTTTTTTTCCCCCCACTCCTGTTTATGGGCTTCAGATGATAAAATTTCACAGTCAGAGCAAAAAAAAAAAAAAAAAAAAAAAAGGAAAAAAACGAGAAAAAAAACCCCAAACTCATTTCCATTTTCTTCTGCAGCTTCCAAACGACGAAGGTTTTATGGCAAACATCACACGAGCCTCTTAAAAAAAAAAAAGAGGGAGGGTGGAAGGGGGGGAGAGGAGCAAGAGCAACCCTCACAAATTGGTCTCTAACACCTCAAAAACAACCAAAAAAAAAAAGGAAAAAAAAAATAAATGGGACTGGAAGCATCCTCACCCCACGCCCCCCCCACAATGACATAAAAATTAGGATTGAGTTGGGGAATGGAGCTGATTAACCAGGATCTGGAAGCAGATCCAGGAGCAGAAGGTGTTGGCAGGGATGCTGAGCAAGGAGGAGCTCACACCTGCACCTTTGGTGGTGCTGGGGTTGGGTTGGACGTGAGGAACTCTTTCATTCAATTGCTGAATGCTAGAGGTTGTGAGGGACTGAAGGACAAGAGGGAACGGCCTCAAGTTGCCCCAGAGGAGGTTTAGGTTGGCCAGGAGGAATAATTTCTGCCCCTTGAAGGTTGTCAAAGCCTGGCCTGGGGCTGCCCAGGATGGAGTCTCCATTCCTGGAGGGCTTTCAAAGCCCTGGAGATGTGCTGAGGGCCATGGTTTGGTGGTGCCCTAGAAGTGCTGGGCTAAGGGTTGGACTCCAGGAGCTTGAAAATCTCTTCCATCCAACCTCCCAACACAATTCCACGACTCTTTGATTCTTTGATTCCGTGCTGCAAGGAGCTGGTTGCACACCAAAAAAAATGCCTTGGCCAAGGTGAGGATGTGGGGAAGGAAGGAGGATGACAGACAGCAAAGAGGCAGCCCAGGAGCACATCCCTGGGCTGAGGTTTTACTTCTCCCCATGAAGCGCAGAAGGACACAGCTTCTCCTGCTCCTTATTTCACCTTAGACTGCTTAAAATCCCTTTTTTGGAGCATTTATCCTTAGAAATTAGTTCTTTTTTGGGGGGGGGCTGGGGGGGAGAGGGCTGCCCCCCTCCCTGAAGCCCAGAACTGAGGAGCTTTAAGACCTGGAATCCCATCAACGGTTCTAACGCTCACAAAACCTTTCCTCTCCGGGACGCGGCAGCCCCTCCGCCCCAGCAACATTCTAAACCGCTTCTAAAACAACCCCACCGAGTTCAGAAGCCCCCTCCAAAACCTTCCAAACTTGCCCCCCTCAAACCAGCCCCACCCAAGCTCCTCTTCCGCAGCCTTTTTCCCTCCCCCCCCCCTCCTGCCCTGTTTTAATTTACAGCTCCTTTTGCACCGCTGCAAAACTCTTCCCCCCTCACCCCATGCTCTTCGTTTTTTCTTTCTTAATTCCCCCTCACACACACACACACACAAACCAGCCTTTTATTGGCGAGATGTTTGCTCTCAGGGGGCAATTTTAGGACTTTTAATGTTTTTATTGTTTTAAGCCGGCGTATAAAAAAAATTATTTGAGGCAAACAGCTGCCGCAAGCGCCGGGGAAGTGGCGGAGCCGCTGCTCCGCCGGCATCGTTAAGCAGGTGGTGAATAAAGAGGCTGCGGCTGCTGTCACCTCCCCTCCCCGAGCTTCCACCACGGCAGAAGCTTCGCTGAGGACCTTTTTAGAGCCGACAGTGGCGGGGCGTGTTGGGGGGAGACTTTTTAAGAGCTGACTTTGGCTTTTCGGCCGACGCACCCCAAGCCCTGTTAGCCTGAACCCCTCCAGACGGCATCGCTAAAGCGGGAAAGGGGAAGGCGAAAAAAAAAGAAAAAGAAAGGAAAAAAAAATCCCTCCCCACCTTGCTTGCCCTCCAAAGAGGATTCGTGCAGACCTGCCTCGTTCTTTATGCACCGAGAAGCCCCAAAAGTGCCTTTTTTTTTTGTTTGTCTGCACCTCCTTCCCTTTGTGTGGTCGCAGCGGCGGCGGCAGGGGAAGGAACAGCGGCGGCTGTGCAAAGGGTCCCCCCCCAGCCTCCTCCTGCCCTCGCCTAACCTTCATGGATCTGCTTCTTCCTGCAGCAGAAAAGCTGCTTGAAATAAAGGTGGTTAGGGAGGAAAGAACTGGGTCTGGTCCTTCACCAGCTCCACAGCAGTAGAAAGAAATCTACTTCTTGTGAGGTTTTCTTGTTTGGGTTTTTTTTTTTTTTTTTTTTTGACACCTCGACCCCCCGAAAAAAAACAACCAACCAACAACCTGGCTCCATCCTTCCCAAATCTCACGTCCCCTCTTGCAGCAAAAGAAAGAAAGAAATCCCTTTATTGGCAGCTTTTCCACCTCACCCCAACACCCAGCTCTCTACGGAAGGGTCTGATGCAAAGCAGCACGCAGCAAGGGGAGGAATTTTTTAACCCAAACCCCCCTCTGAAGCACGGCCAGAAACGGCTGCAGCCAACAGCTCCTCTTTCACTCATGAAATCGCTACGAAAGGACCTAAAAGGTGGTTTGCAGGGGTTAGGGTTTTTTTGGGGTCTGGGTTTTTTTTCCCCCCCACCCTGCTCTGCAGCAAAGGAGCTGCTGGAAGGGTTTTTTTCCCCAGCTAGAATCCCAAGGACAAGGCAGGTCCTGCTCCCAGGAGCCGCATCGCTCCCCAGCGCCGCAGCCGCACCGGCAGGGTTGCCGCAGAGGGCGGAGCGGCTGCCGCCAGCCAACAAAGCCCAAGCCAGGATCTTCGGGAGCGAAAAAAGAAAAAAAAAAAAAAAAGGAGAAAAAAAAAAGGAAAAAAGGGGAGGATTTTAGCTGCTTTAGCCGGCTCTGGTTCCCTCCTCGGGTCCCTGCAAAGCTCATTTGTGTCTGTCGGGGATGGGAGAAGCAAAGGTGGGAGGCGGGGGTGGAGAGAGAGGCTCGGGAATAGACGTGGAAATAAAATAGCGTGGAAGGAAAAGACGTGGGGATAAAATGTGTGGAAATTCATAAAACGTGGGAATAAAAATAGGTCTGAGGCTTGCTGGTTGCTGATAACCTCACGAATAGGTGAAGGAGAACTTCTCCTTGCCAGCCAAAGCAGCGTTTTGGCTGGGGAAGGAGATGGAAGCCTCAGGTAAAGTCTCCCCTCTTTGGGTTTTTTTTTTGTCCTCTACACACAAAACTGACACAAAATCCTGCGTGAACCTGACTGAAAATTCAAGGGCTTGGTGATGGCACCACCGTGAGCTTCATCACCTGGCCCTGCAGTGACACACAAAGGATTCAGCATTTCCTCAGTCATTAGCAGAGAAAGGGACCTCAGAAAGGTGAATTTCTAGAGGCAGCAGACAAATGAGGCTTCAGACAACAACAAAACCTCCCCCAAACCCAAACAGTTTTGTCCTCCAAAGCCTGGATTGAAGGTGTGGAAATTACTTTACCAGCTAAGAAAAAAAAAAAAACCCTGAGCTCAAAAAAGGCAGAAAAAAAATCCCTCCTGAGTGCAGGGCACCTTAGGATCCCTCTCTCATTTCCTAACCAACCCTCCTCCTTCCCAAGCCTCCCAAAGCCTCTTTCCCCTTTGCTTTACGAGCGGATCAGAAGCAGGCTTTGCTAAGCCCAGCCCAGGTTAAACTCACAGCAGCCACCAGCACCACTCGTGGGGCTCACCCTGGGCTTGCCAGAGCCACTCAGCAGCTCTCTGCTCCCGTTAAAGCTCAAGCCCTGTACAAGGAAGCTCTGAGGTGGTTCTAATTTCCACTTAATAAAAGAGCCCCCGGCTCGATTTATGGCTCCGTGCTGGCAGGCAGACGCCGTTTGCATCGCTGATGGAGAGCAGGAGCTGGAGGTGAGGAGCTGGCTGGGCTCAGAGCACAAACTCTGCGGTTGTGAAACTGCCTTAAATCAAAAGGAGAAGGAACCATCCCCTGCTGCCCCATCCTCTCCTCTCCCCTGGCTATTTTTTGCAGCCCTGATCATGTTTCCCCAGAAAGGGGAGACCCTCCCCTCCCTCAGTCTGCAGAAAGGGGAAACCAACCCAGAACCTAGGAACGAGCAGGACACAACTCAGAGGGGGGGAAAAAAAAAAAATCCAGCAAAGCTCCAGAAATGTCAATCAGTGGAAATTTGGCAGCAGCTGAGAAGCTCCAGATCTGGCTCTGAGGGCTTCGATGGGGGCACAACCACCTGGTGCTGCTGGGCTGGGGTGTCCACAGGGGGCTGGGATGTGCCTCTCTGACTGATTTCCCTGCTTCTGAGGCTCTGATTTCCCTGCTTCTGGGGCTCTGATTTCCCTGCTTCTGGGGCTCTGATTTCCCAGCCTCTGGGGCTCTGATTTCTTTGCTTCTGGGGCTCTCTGATTTCCCTACCTCTGTGGCTCTGATTTCCCTGCTTCTGTGGTTCTGATTTCTGCCCTGCTTCTGGGGCTCTCTGATTTCCCTGCCTCTGGGGCTCTGATTTCTGCCCTGCTTCTGGGGCTCTCTGATTTCCCTGCCTCTGGGGCTCTGATTTCTGCCTCTGTGACTCTCTGATTTCCCTGCTTCTGGGGCTCTGATTTCCCTGCCTCTGTGGCTCTCTGATTTCCCTGCTTCTGGGGCTCTGATTTCCCTGCCTCTGGGGCTCTGATTTCTGCCCTGCTTCTGGGGCTCTCTGATTTCCCTGCCTCTGGGGCTCTGATTTCTGCCTCTGTGACTCTCTGATTTCCCTGCCTCTGTGGCTCTGATTTCTGCCTCTGTGGCTCTCTGATTTCCCTACCTCTGGGCTCTGATTTCTGCCTCTGTGATTCTCTGATTTCTGCCTCTGTGACTCTCTGATTTCCCTGCCTCTGTGGCTCTGATTTCTGCCTCTGTGGCTCTCTGATTTCCCTACCTCTGGGGCTCTGATTTCTGCCTCTGTGATTCTCTGATTTCTGCCTTTGTGATTCTCTGATTTCTGCCTCTGTGATTCTCTGATTTCTGCCTCTGTGACTCTCTGATTTCTGCCTCTGTGACTCTCTGATTTCCCTGCTTCTGGGGCTCTGCTTTCTCTTCCTCTCTGACTGATTCTGTCACATTTTAAGGCACTATTGGGTACTTTGCAGCCTCAGCACCACGTCTCTAAGAGGAGGGAAGGGAAAAGCACGCAGCTGGTTCTTTAAATCCAAGCATTTCTTCACATTAATTGCTGCTGCTGCAGCCTGGATGGCAAAGAAATCCTAAGGAGGGCTCTCTGGAGAACAACCATTCCTCAGAACAGGAATGGCAAAGGAGCTGCCAAACCTCCCTGAGTCAAAATCCCAGCCCAGACCTCAAGGAGAAAACCCCAAGCTGAAAAAGCACCACCTGGGGTTGCAGTTCCTGATCTATGCAGACATAAAACCAATTCGTGCTAGGAAGCAATCACCACCCACACAAACCCCAACCCCACACAGACAGATTTCACCAAATCTGGGAGGTTTTGAGTGGAAAAAAAAAAAAAAAAAAAAAACCACAAAGGCAGCAGAACTGAACCTGCAGCTCCCAGAGCCCTTCTGCCAGGCAGCTTCTGCCAGGACACTGCACCAGCCTCACACACAGCAAAGAGCCCTGCCCAGGGTTCACCTCCTGCCTTCTCCCACAGCCCCTTCCCAGGATGGCTTTGGAGGGGGCATGTCCCAGTTTGTGGCTGTCCCTGTGTGGGAGGGAAAAGCTGCTTTGACACCCCCCCTCCCCTCAGCCCTTTTTCTGCTCTGCAGAGGGAGAAGAAGGAGAAAGGGAGGGGGAGAAACAGCAGAGCTCTGCCCACAAACCTGCCCAGCTCCCAGGGTTTGTTTCTTTCTCTCCACTCTTCCAACCTGAAGCGTCTAAGAGAAGCCCTGCACCAAACCCAGCACCCCAAGACCAAGGTGAAGACCTCACAAGGTCTCTGCAGGAGTCAGAGAATTCAGGGTTGGGTTGGAAGGGACCTTGAAGATTATCCAGTTCCAACCCCTCCCCTGCCATGGGCTGCTGGGTTGGAACTGGATGATCTTCAACCTCCACCAGCTCAAGGTTCCAGGAGCTTCTCCACCTGCAAAAGGGCAGCAGAGAGCAAGGACCTGGGTAGGAAAAGGGAGAGGAGCCCACACTGGGACTCTCCTAGTGCTAGTTCCACTTTTCCTGGCCAGGCTCCAGTACAGGAACTGAGTGTTGCAGCAACCCTGCATCTGTGGCACTGCAGCAAGCACCCAGAGGTTATTTTTAAACTGGAGGGGGGAGAAAGGCAGCAAAAGAGAGGAATTAGGCAGTGCCCACAGTGAGTAGGGTTGCAAAGCAAGCTCCATGTGAGGGACACACACACACACACAGAGCTGCTCAGCACCATCCTGCCTTGTAGTGTGAGGCCAGCACCCTGAAAAGGGGCAATGGGGGAGGATTTTAGAATCATAGAATCGTTTTGGTTGCTGGGGGAGCAGGGAGAAGCCTGCACAAAGGAAAACCTCAGCTCCCTGCAAGGGTAGTTCCAGGAGCTGTGAATCCACCAGGCTGCGCCCTAGGAGGCTGCCCCGGGGGTGTGCTCAGCACACCAAAAGCTCCCAAACAGGATAAAACCCCAGCTCCTAACTAATCCCTAATCAGCTAGAGGGCCCCAATTCCTAATTAATCCCTAATCAGCCAGAGTGGGGGGGGAGATGCAAACAGCTCTTCCTGAGCAGCAGCCTCCAACGCTCCAAAGCGGAGTCGCTGGCAGAGGCTCCGGGCGGCAGCTTCCACCCCATGCAGCAGGATTTGTGCCGGGGTCCAGCGAGTCCCTTTGGCATCCAGGCTCTTCTTTGGGATGAGGGGAATTTGGAAGCCGGTCCAGAGCCATTTGAGGGGAATTTGGAGCACGCTGCAGAGCCATTTTCCAGTTGACAGCCAAGAGGCTCCGAAGCGGCTTCAGCGCTCGGCAGCGCTTCAAATGCAAAGCAGAGCAGGGCAGGAGGGGTGGGGGTGGAGAGGGGGAGAGGAGAAGCTGAATGCCAAAAGGGAGGAGGTGGTGGTGGGGGGGGAAGGGATTTTTGAACTTCCAGGAAACGTTGCTATTAAATAATATTTAAGTCTTAATTATATTTTAAAGCAGCTATTTTATCCCAGCAGCAATGAGGGGAGAGGGAGGAGGGGAGAGGGAAAGAAAGGAGAGGGGGGGCAAAAAAAAAAAAAAAAAAAAAAAAGGGTCTGACAACATTTCCATTTCCAAGCTTCATTTCGAGGTGGTGGTGGTGGTGGGGAGGGGGTGGGTTTATAATTTGGTCATAAAAATTCATTCTAGGCTGGAAGTTGGCAGAGAGAGAGAGAGAGAGAGAGAGAGAGAAGGTGGGGGGGGGGTTGCTCAGCCTAGGAGCTGTATTTTTTATGATCCAATTTGGTTTAAATTGGTTTGGCCATTTTTAAGTTATAGGAGTGTTAAAAAGGGGGAAAAAAAAAAAAAACCAACCCAGCAACGGTTTTTTTTTTTTTTTTTTTTGCTTTCTTGATGCCTCCTCTGAGTTGATTATGCTGCAAAATTAGCTCCAAATTCACCCCATCCCCACCCCTAGAGTGAGATTTTTTTGGGGGGGGCTTATTTCACTTTGCTGCCCAGCTGATTATGCTGCAAAATGAGCTCCAAATCCACCCCATCCCCACCCCTAGAGTGAGATTTTTTTGGGGGGGGCTTATTTCACTTTGCTGCCCAGCTGATTATGCTGCAAAATGAGCTCCAAACCCCCTCCCCACCCCTAAAGTCAGACTTTTTGGGGGGTGAGGGGGGGTGCTTATTTCACTTTGCTGCCCACCCCCTTAATTATTTGGCTTCTTTAGATGCTGGCAACCTCAGGAGATCCTCAAAGCCCTGTTCTGAGGGGGGCAATGTTTGGTGCTCTCTGTGCAGCTACTGCAGCTGCAGAGGGGACCTGAACCCAAACAGCAGCTTTTAACTGGGGAGCTAAATAATTAAACCTGCAAAGCTGCAAGGTGTCTAAACCTTCTCCCTCCACACACCTCCCTGCCTGGAACTGAGATGTTTCTTGGTAGGAATTTTTGGGTTGTTTTGTCTTTTTTTTTTTTTTTTTTTTTTTTTTGCATTCTCTGTGTTCGTTACCAGCTCCAGCAGCAGCTAAAAAAAAAAAAAAAAAAAAAAAAAAAAAAAAAAAAAAAGCTGCAGATGTTGAAGCAGGAGCAGGGCAGGAGCTGGGCACAGCAGAGAGCTTCCTCCTCTTTTTCTCCATCATCTCCATCTCCAAAGCAGCTCCAGTTTATGGCTCCTCAAACCACTTGGGTGCAGTAGGGGACACGACAGCTACGTGCCTCTGCATCCTAACGACAGGCAGGGGCTTGGCTGTGCCCAAGCAGAACAAAAAGCTCAGAGAAAAGGGGAAAAAAATAAAAAAGAGGAAGGTTTGGGGTTTGGTTTTGGGTTTTGGTTTGGTTTGTTTTTTTTCTTTTTTTTTTTGTATCCTTGTTTCGTCCTTACCAGCCAGGATTTATCATTGGAATATTTAAGCTGAGGGGAAAAGGGGTGGACACCCCCCCCCCCCCAAAAAAAAAAAAGGAGCAACCCTTTTGGGGGTGGCTGGGAGGAGGCTGAAGGGGGAAAGCTCAGAAATGGTGAGGAAAAATCTGAAGGGGGAGCAGCAGGAGGATGGGGGCAGGGTTGGTTGTCCTGCTCCTCTGCTCTGCCCTAAGGAAGTCACAGCTGGGGGTAGTTTTGGGCTGTCCAGTTCAAGGGAGACTGGGAACTACTGGAGAGAGGCTGGAGAGATGCTGAGGGGCCTGGAGCAGCTCTGTGAGGAGCAAAGGCTGAGGGCTCTGAGGCTGTGGAGCCTGGAGAAGAGCAGCCCCAGAGGGGAGCTGAGCAATGCTCAGCAAGAGCTGAAGGAGCTGTGGGTAGGGGGCAAGAGGCTGGGGCCAGACTCTGCTCAGTGGTGCCCAGGGACAGGCCAAGGGGCACAAACTGGCACCCAGGAGGTTCCATCTGACCAAGAGGAGAAAACTTCTTTGGTGTGAGGGTGCTGAAGCCCTGCAGGAGGCTGCCCAGAGAGGTTGTGGAGTGTCCTCTGAGGAGCTTCCAACCCCCCCTGGGCATTGTGATCCTGGGCAAGCTGCTGGGGGTGCCCTGCTGGAGCAGGGTGGGCTTGGACTGGGTGAGCTCCAGAGGTCCCTTCCAACCCTACCATACAGGGATTTGGGAATTTTTCTGCCTCTCTCAATCCCAACAGCTCATCTTGAATGATCTGAGGACGTTCAGCCAGTGACAGATCTACAGAGACAAGGCCAAAGCTCACTCCTGGGACTGGTGGAGCTGGTCCCTACCTGGAGCTTGGGATGAAGATCCAAAGGTACAAGTCCAAAGCTTGAGCTGTCACAGTGCTAACCCCATGGCTGGATAATCCCACAGCAAACTGTGGGGAGGACAGGCTGAGGGAGCTGGGATTGCTCAGGCTGGAAAAGGGAAGGCTCCAGGGAGACCTCCCAGCAGCCTTCCAGTACCTGAAGAGGCTCCAGGAGAGCTGGGGAGGGACTCTGGACAAGGGCTTGGAGTGATAGGGTGAAGGATGATGGATTTAAGCTGGAAGAGGGGAGATTGAGACTGGAGAGGGGGAAGAAATTCTTTAGAGTGAGGGTGGGGAGGCACTGGCACAGGCTGCCCAGGGAGGCCATGGATGCCTCCTCCCTGGAGGTGTTTCACCTGCAGGTTGGATGAAGCCTTGAGCAACCTGGGCTGGTGGGAGGTGTCCCAACCCCTGGGGGGCTGGAAGTGGATGATCTTGAAGGTCCTTTCCAACCTGAGCCATTCTCTGAACCTCTTTCCCCCCCCCCCCCCCCCCTCATCTCTTGCTTTGGATCCTCCAAGCTCCAAAATCCCACCTGGAGCTGCAGCCCCCAAACATTTGTTGCCTCATATATTAAGAGAGCAATAGAGATTGAAGGGATAATGGTGATGGCAGCAGAGTGTCCACAGCAATAAAAGTGCTCCTCAGCTTGCTTAAATGCTGAGGCCTCCATCCCATAAACATTATTTCTATTATATGACAAGATAAGAGGCTCCAATAAACCACCCTGAGAAGGCAAAAGCAGCTCCTGGCCTCGTGGAAAAAAAAAAAAAACCAAAAAAAAAAACCAAACCAAAACAAAACAACAAACCTCTGGGGTGGATGTTTGGAGGGGGTGAGGGGAAGGATGCTGAGAGAGCAGCTGCTTGGTGGTACCCAGAGGGAAAGGGGAGAAATTGGGAAAGGATGGGTGGGGGGCATGGAATAATGAGGAGCAGGGAGATGAAGGGAAAGGATGGGTGGGGGGCATGGAATAATGAGGAGCAGGGAGATGAAGGGAAAGGATGGGTGGGGGGCATGGAATAATGAGGAGCAGGGAGGTGAAGGGAAAGGATGGGTGGGGGGCATGGAATAATGAGGAGCAGGGAGATGAAGGGAAAGGATGGGTGGGGGGCATGGAATAATGAGGAGCAGGGAGATGAAGGGAAAGGATGGGTGGGGGGCATGGAATAATGAGGAGCAGGGAGATGAAGGGAAAGGATGGGTGGGGGGCATGGAATAATGAGGAGCAGGGAGATGAAGGGAAAGGATGGGTGGGGGGCATGGAATAATGAGGAGCAGGGAGATGAAGGGAAAGGATGGGTGGGGGGCATGGAATAATGAGGAGCAGGGAGATGAAGGGAAAGGATGGGTGGGGGGCATGGAATAATGAGGAGCAGGGAGATGAAGGGAAAGGATGGGTGGGGGGCATGGAATAATGAGAGCAGGGAGATGAAGGGAAAGGATGGGTGGGGGGCATGGAATAATGAGGAGCAGGGAGATGAAGGGAAAGGATGGGTGGGGGGCATGGAATAATGAGGAGCAGGGAGATGAAGGGAAAGGATGGGTGGGGGGCATGGAATAATGAGGAGTAGGGAGATGAAGGGAAAGGATGGGTGGGGGGCATGGAATAATGAGGAGCAGGGAGATGAAGGGAAAGGATGGGTGGGGGGCATGGAATAATGAGGAGCAGGGAGGTGAAGGGAAAGGATGGGTGGGGGGCATGGAATAATGAGGAGCAGGGAGGTGATTTGGGGCAGGTGGAAAGAGGGGAAGGGTGGGGAGTGGGGTTGGAAAGGATCTTCAACTTTCCACTAGCTCAGGTTGCTCAAGGGCCTCATCCAACCTGGCTGTGAGCACCCCCAGGGAGGAGGCATCCACAGCCTCCTGGGTAACCTGGGCCAGACTCTCACCACCCTCCTCCTGCAGAACTTCTTCCTCACATCCACTCCAGCCCTGCTCTCCCTCAGCTTCAAACCATTTCCCCTTGTCCTGTCTCTAGACACCCTCAGGAGAAGTCCCTCTGCAGCCTTCCTGCAGGATCCCTTCAGGTATTGGAAGGCAGCTCTGAGGTCCTCCTGGAGTCTTCTCCTCTCCAGCTCCCTCAGCTGCTCCTCTGAAGTTCTCCAGACCCTCCTCTGGCCCTGCTCCAGCCCCTCAATATCCTTCTGGCAGTGAGGAGCCCAAACCTGACCCCAGGATTCCAGCTGTGGCCTCCCCAGTGCCCAGCCCAGGGGCAGAACAACCTCTCCCTCCTCATCCTCAGACAGCAGCCCAGGGCAGGACCTCCCTCCAAGCCTTCAGACAAAAATGTGTCACCTGTCCTCTCAGAGAAGCCACCAGACCAACAACCTTGAGAAGAATCCCTGCCAGGAGCCCTCCCTGGCTCTGGCACATTTAGAAGGCAGCTGTGGCCTGCAGAGGGGTTGCTGGGAAGGGATCAAGTCCAGGACCCAAAAATAAAACCCCAAGCAGGACCTAGCAACCACAACATTATTTACAGCCCCACTCCCAGCCCCACCAGCTGTGGTGACACTGGGGGCACAGCCAGACCTGCTGGGTTATTTTTGGCAGCCCCCTTCCCCTCTTTCTCCTCCTCACTTCCCTGCAAAGTTCATTTCCCAGCTTTTTCTTTTTTTTTTTTTTCTTTTTTTTCCCCCCGTCCACCAAACAGTAGGAAAGGAGGAAAGAAAAAAAGGGCAGAGAGGAGAAAGGATAAAGCTGGTACCAGCTCTAAGCAGCTGAGGGTTCAGAGGAGCAAAATCAGGAGGGGGAGGAAAAAAAAAAATCACCCAGGGAGGGTTGGAGCTTCCTGTCCAAAGCCCTTTGGCTGTGCTCTCCCTTCTCCTTCTCCAGGGTCCTCCCCACTGCCACATTCCCAAGGGACAGATCCCTGCTTTTAGCCCAAGTGTCCCAGCTGGCAGTGACAGCCAGGAGCTCATCCAACAACGGGGAAATGCTCCAAAGAGCAGGAATTCTGCAGGGATACAAACAGCAAAGGGTCAGGAATGAGAGAAGGGAAGGGAGAGGCAGCAGCCAGGGTGGTGAAAGGACTTGGGAGAGGCAGGGGCCAGGGTGGGAGCCAAAAAATGAGGATCCTGATGAGCCCATGGCAGGGGGACTGGAACTAGATCACCTCCAACGCTCCACTGGATCACCTCCAACCCTCCACTGGATCACCTCCAACCCTCCAGTAGATCACCTCCAACCCTCCAGTAGATCACCTCCAACCCTCCACTAGATGATCTCCAGCCCTCCACCAGATCACCTCCAACCCTCCACTAGATGATCTCCAACCCTCCACCAGATCACCTCCAACCCTCCACTAGATGATCTCCAGCCCTCCACTAGATGATCTCCAACCCTCCACTAGATGATCTCCAGCCCTCCACCAGATCACCTCCAGCCCTCCAGTAGATGCTCTCCAACCCTCCACTAGATCACCTCCAACCCTCCACTAGATCACCTCCAACCCTCCACTAGATCACCTCCAACCCTCCACTATGTGATCTCCAGCCCTCCAGTAGATCACCTCCAGCCCTCCAGTAGATGATCTCCAACCCTCCACTAGATCACCTCCAACCCTCCACTAGATCACCTCCAGCCCTCCATTAGATCACCTCCAGCCCTCCACTAGATCACCTCTAGCCCTCCACTAGATCACCAACCTCCCAGCAGATCATCTCCAACCTCCCAGCAACCCAGGTTGGTCTTGTGGCAGGTGCCCATGGCAGTGGGCTTGGCCCTGCCTGAGCTTCAAGGTCCCTTCCACCCCAACCCATTCTTTGAATCCCTGACTTGATGGAGCAGCAAACACCTGGAGCCTTCAGCAATGCCACAGGAAGGATCTGGTGTCCAACAACCAGCACCCAACTCCAACAACCAGAACCCAACCAGCTGCCACAGCCTGGGAGCTGCAGCTGACCAGGTTTAGACTGCAGAAAGAAGCCTCCAAATTAATTCCCTTCCCAGGCAGAGCAAACTGACCAGGCACAAATCCAGGCTGGGTGCAGAGTGGGTTGAGAGCAGCCCTGAAGAAGAGGACTTGGGGGTGCTGGGTGAGGAGAAGCTCCCCAGGAGCCAGCAGTGCCCTCCTGCAGCCCTCAGGCAGCTGTGTGCTGGGCTGCAGCCAGAGGAGTGTGGGCAGCAGGGCAGCAGAGGGGATCCTGCCCCTGGGCTCTGCTCTGCTCACACCTCACCTCCAATCCTGCCTCCAGCTCTGGGGTCCCCAGCACGAGAAGGACACAGAGCTGCTGGAGAGGGTCCACAGGAGGCCACAAAGATGATCCAAGGGCTGGAGCAGCTCTGCTGGGAGGGACAGGCTGAGGGAGCTGGGGGTGTGCAGCCTGGAGAGGAGAAGGCTCCAGGAGGAGCTCAGAGCTGCCTGAAGGGATCCTGCAGGAAGGCTGCAGAGAGACTTTTGCTGAGGGGGTCTGGAGACAGGACCAGGGGGAATGGTTTGGAGCTGAGGGAGAGCAGGGTTGGAGTGGATGTGAGGAAGAAGTTCTTCAGTGTGAGGGTGGTGAGAGTCTGGAAGAAGCTGCCCAGGGAGGCTGTGGATGGCTCCTCCCTGGGGGTGTTCATGGCCAGGCTGGATGAAGCCCTCAGCAACCTGAGCTGGTTGAGAGCTGTCCCTGCTCATGGCAGGGGGGTTGGAGTAGATGATCCCTGAGGCCCCTTCCAACCTGAGCCATTCTCTAACTCTCTGAACCAGCAGACAGCAACTTCACCAAGGGCTGTGCTGAATTTTCCAACCTGACTGGGGGGTGGGGGGGGAAAGGAATATTTTAAACTCAAGCTTGGATCACTCTTGAATGGCTGCTGTGGTTTGAAGAGGTGTTGAAGGACGTTCCAGGAAGGTGTGCACGAGGTCAGCTTGGATCCCAATGAATCATCCAGCTCTGAATTGCTTCAGATTCTCCCATTTCAATATTAAGATGAAGAATTGGCAGAATTAGCCATAAGCAGCAGGCTGGAACAGCAAGAGGAGGAAGCAGGCACCTTTAGATGTCATTTGTGGGAGATTGGGGGAGATTAAATTTCAAGACATTGTTGTTTGCCTTAATTGCTTGTTTGAATCCGATTTGCAGGTTGTCTGATGGAAGTGCTCACATCATTAAGTGCTCAAATACAGCTCATCCATTTCAGAAATGACTTGCACAATTTCACAGGCAAAGAAGTTCGAGATAAAGAGCAGGCCCATGAGAAGAGGGGAGGAAAAAAAAAAAGAGAGAGAGTGGGAAAAAAAAAAAAGAAAGAGAGAGGAAAGAGGGGAAAAAAGGTAAAAAGAAGGTAAAAAGTAGGAAGAGAGAAAAAGGGGGGAAGGAGAAAAAAAAAAAAGAAAAAATAGGAAGAGAAAAAAGGGGGGGAAAGGAGAAAAAAGACAAAAAAATAGGAAGAGAAAAAAAGGGGGGAAAAAGAGGAAAAAAGACAAAAAATAAGAAGAGAAAAAAGGGGAAAAAGGGGGGCAGGGAAAAAAGAGGGAGGAAAGAGGGAGGAAAGAGGGGAGGAAAGAGGAGAGAAAGAGGGAGGAAAGAGGAGGAAAGAGAGAGGGAAAGAGGGAGGAAGAGGAGGGAAAGAAGGAGGAGAAGAGGAGAGAAAGGAGGAAGAGGAAGGAAAGGGAGGAAAGAGGGAGGAAAGAGGGAAGAAAGAGAGAGGAAAGAGGGAGGAAAGAGGGAGGAAAGAGAGAGGAGAGAAAAGAGAGAGAGAAAAGACAGAGAAAGAGAGAGAAAAGAGAGAAAAGAGAGAAAGAGGGAAAACAGAAAGAGAAAAAAGATAGAAAAGAGAGAGAGAAAAGAGAGAAAGAGAAAAGAGAGAAAGAGAGAGAGAAAAGAGAGAGAGAAAAAGAGAAAAGAGAGAGAGAAAGAAGAGAGAGAAAAGAGAAGAAGAGAAAAGAGAGAGAGAAAAGAGAGAAGAGAAAAGAGAGAGAGAAGAGAGAGAGAAGAAGAGAGAGAAAGAAGAAGAGAGAAGAAGAGAGAGAGAAAGAAGAGAGAAGAGAGAGAGAAAGAGAGAGAGAGAAAGAAGAAGAGAGAAGAGAAGAGAGAAGAAGAGAGAGAAGAGAGAGAGAGAAAGAGAGAGAGAAGAAGAGAAGAAAGAGAGAGAAGAGAGAAGAGAGAGAAGAGAAAGAAGAAGAGAAAGAGAGAAGAGAAGAGAAGAAGAGAAGAGAGAAGAGAGAGAGAGAAAGAGAAGAAGAGAGAAAGAGAAGAGAAGAGAAGAAGAGAGAGAGAAAGAGAAGAAGAGAGAGAAGAGAAGGAGAGAGAGGAAGGAGAGAGAGAAAGAGAGAGAGAAAAGAGAGAGAAGAGAGAGAGAAGAGAGAAAGAAGAAGAGAGAAAGAGAAGAGAAGAAGAAGAGAGAGAAGAAGAGAGAAGAAGAAGAGAAGAGAGAAGGAGAGAAGAAGAGAGGAAGAAGAGAGAGGAGAGAAAGAGAGAAGAGAGAGAGAGAAGGGAGAGAGAGAAGAGAGAGAGAGAAGAGAGAGAGAGAAGAGAGAGAGAGAAGAGAGAGAGAGAAGAGAGAGAGAGAAAGGAAAAAAAGGGTAAAAAGGAGGAAAAAGAGAAAAAAGAAAGGAAGAATTAAATAAGAGGAAAAAAAGAAAGGGGAAAAAAAAGAAAAGAAAAAGGCAGGGGAAAAAGAGCAGGAAAAGGGAAAAAATGAGGGGGGAAAAAGAGAGGGAAAAAGTGGTGGAAACAAGAAATCAAGAGGAAAAAATGGAGGGGAAAAAAGGGGGGAAGAGACTCCACAACCTCTCTGAGGCGCCTGCTCCAGGACTCCAGCACCCTCACACCAAAGAATTTTCTCCTCTTCAGATGGAACCTCCTGGGTGCCACTTCGTGCCCCTTGCCCCTTCCCTGGGCACCCCTGGGCAGAGTCTGGCCCCAGCCTCTTGCCCCCTACCCACAGCTCCTTCAGCTCTTGCTGAGCATTGCTCAGCTCCCCTCTGGGGCTGCTCTCCTCCAGGCTCTCAGCCCCAGGGGCTCTCAGCCTTTGCTCCTCACAGAGCTGCTCCAGGCCCTTCAGCATCTTCAGAGCCTCCTTTGGCCTCTCTCCAGCAGTTTCCCTCTCTTCTTGGATTGGGGAACTCAGCCCTGGACAAAGGACTGCAGCTGTGGCCTCACCAGGGCAGGGTAGAGAGGGACAAGAACCTCTCCTGCCCTGCTGGCCACCCTCCTCTGAATGCCTCCCAGGTGGCAAATGCCTTCTTGGCCATGAGGGCACTCTGCTGGCTCATGGAGAACCTCCTGTCCATCAGCACTCCCAGGTCCTTCCTCCATGGAGCTGCTTCCCAGCTAGTGGAAGCTTGGTGCAGGGCCTTGTGCCTTCTTCCCCCAGCTGCAGGGAAGCTCAGGAGGTTCCTCTCCTCCAGCTCTCCAGCCTGACCAGCTCAAGATGCCCAGATGGATGAGGGGGCACCCATCCTCCAACACAACCCCACCGCCACCCTCCCCTTTCACCTCCTCCTTCCAAAACCTCATCTCCCTCCTCCAAACCACACCAACCCTGAGCCAACCTCCAGGGGAGGTCTCCAGACCTCCATCATGCCCAGAAGCAGGACAGGTTCCACTTCCTTTGCAGCTCCAGTAGCTGGCTCCTAACTTGGATTTCCAGGCTGCAACCTCTCTGCTCTGATTGCCTCCAGAGTTCTCTGCTTGGGTGATGAAAGATCACCCCCCCCCCCAAGAAAAGGCCCCCAAGAGAAGTCCCCCCCAGGTCCTACCTGGCCACAGCCTGGGGCGCTGCACACGAAGGGTCTGTCGTCACCCATGTTTGGTGCAGCTCAGCTCAAGCTGAGGAGAGAAAAAGAGGAGGGAGGGGGAGGGAAAAAAAAAAAAAATGGTTAAAGAAGCAAGAAAAAGTCCAAACATCCAGAGCAGAAGCTGCCCTTCGAGGGGAGAGCAGGAGAAGCAGGGATGGAGGAGGTTTTGGTGGCCTGGACATCACCAGGGAGGAGAAACGACTCCAGGTGCAGGCTGGTTTTGGAGGTTCCAAGATCATGGAATGGGTTCAGTTGGAAGGGACCTTGAAGATCACAGAATCAATAAGGTTGGAGAAGACCTCAAGGATCATCCAGTCCCAACCCCCCCCCGAAGATGTTGGCAGTGTGGACACAGGGGCAGAAAGAGTTTTGGACCCTTGGCTTCCCACTGAAGCCCATCTAGAAGCTCAACAGACTCTTGGTGGCACCACCTGCAAGATGGGGATGAAGGCCACCACCTGCAAAGGACCATCCAGGGCAGCAAGGACTGAAGACACATCCCCCAAGAGGATGGTGTGGAGGATATCCCAGCATGGAAGGTTGGAAGGGACCTCTGGAGCTCACCCAGTCCAAGCCCACCCTGCTCCAGCAGGGCACCCCCAGCAGCTTGCCCAGGGGGGCACAATGCCCAGGAGGGGGTTGGAAGCTCTCCAGAGGACACTCCACAACCTCTCTGGGCAGCTCCAGGCCTCCAGCAGCCTCACACCAAAGAGGTTTCTCCTCCTGGGGGCCACTTTGTGCCCCTTGGCCTGGGCACCACTGAGCAGAGTCTGGCCCCAGCCTCTTGCCCCCTACCCACAGCTCCTTCAGCTCTTGCTGAGCATTGCTCAGCTCCCCTCTGGGATTGCTCTTTTCCAGGCTCCACAGCCTCAGAGCTCTCAGCCTTTGCCCCTCAGAAGCTGCTCCAGACCCCCAGGAGACCCTTCCCTTGCTCTGGTTGCACCTCAGGAGGTTCCTCTCCCTCTGCTCTCCAGCCTGTCCAGGTCTCACTGGATGGCAGCAGACCCTGAGGAGCTGTCAGCAGCTCCTCCCAGTTTGCTACCACCAGCAAACTGGCTGAGGGTCCCCAACATCCCTGAGGATCCCCAATGTCCCTGAGGGTCCCCAACATCCCTGAGGGTCCCCAATGTCCCTAAGGGTCCCCAACATTCCTGAGGGTCCCAAACGTCCCTGAGGGTCCCTAACATCCCTGAGGGTCCCAAACATCCCTGAGGGTTCCCAACATCCCTGAGGGTTCCCAACGTCCCTGAGGGTCCCCAGCATCCCTGAGGGTCCCCAATGTCCCTAAGGGTCCCCAACATTCCTGAGGGTCCCAAACATCCCTGAGGGTCCCAAACATTCCTGAGGGTTCCCAACGTCCTTGAGGGTCCCCAACATCACTGAGGGTCCCCAACATCCCTGAGAGTCCTCAACATCCCTGAGAGTCCTCAGTGTCCCTGAGGGTCCCCAACGTCCCTGAGGTTCCCCAACATTCCTGAGGGTCCTCAATGTCCCTGAGGGTCCCCAATGTTCCTGAGGGTCCCCAATGTTCCTGATGGTCCCCAACATTCCTGAGGGTCCCCAATGTCCCTGAGGGTCCCCAACGTCCCTTCAGGCAGGTGACTGAGGAACCCTCAGAGCAAAGAAATTTCTCTTTATTCTTTTTAGGAAGGGCTCAACCTGTGCTCCCCCCCATCCTGCTGTGGAATTCCAGGCTGGAATCACACAACCACCACCCAGGGACAACCTCTGAGAAGGTAATGAAAAACAACTTAACCAGAAACCCCACAACCCAAACCCCGGAAGCGAGCAGGGAAGGAGACAATAAATCCAAGTCCTGTCTCCAGCTCCAGTTTTATTTGCAGTGGGAGAGAGCTGAAATTTGTCATTTAATTAATTAAGGCCTTCCTGGAGTGGTGCTCAAGTTTACAAGGCAATAATGGGGGCTCCCCAGTGGGTAAACTCCAGAGCTGATGGCAGGGACACTTCATCACGGCTCATAGCCAAGGACAACAAAGCCTCAGCTCCCATCCTGCCACCACTGAGGCTTTTTCTTACTCCTAAGAAGTCAAAGGAAATCAAAACCAAACCACACACAACCCTGAACCCTCCCCCCCGACCCCCCCCCAAAAAAAAAAAAAAATGCAAACAAATTCCCTCCAGCCACTCCTGGTTTCACAGCAGGGCTTTGAGGAGCTCTGATAGAGCAAATCTTGGGTCCTTCAAACCACAGCTCCCATGCAAGAGGGATCCAAGCTGGGGTTCAAATATTCCTCCCCACCCCACACTCCCCTGTGAAGGAAAATTCAGCACAGCCCTTGGTGAAGTTGCCCTCTGAGGGTTCAGAGAGTTAGGGAATGGCTCAGGTTGGAAGGGGCCTCAGGGATCATCTACTCCAACCCCCCTGCCATGAGCAGGGACAGCTCTCAACCAGCTCAGGTTGCTCAGAGGCTTCATCCAGCCTGGCCATGAACACCCCCAGGGAGGAGCCATCCACAGCCTCCCTGGGCAGCCTCTTCCAGACTCTCACCACCCTCACACTGCAGAACTTCTTCCTCACATCCACTCCAACCCTGCTCTCCCTCAGCTCCAAACCATTCCTCCTTGCCCTGTCTCCAGACCCCCTCAGCAAAAGTCTCTCTGCAGCCTTCCTGCAGGATCCCTTCAGGCAGCTCTGAGCTCCTCCTGGAGCCTTCTCCTCTGCAGGCTGCACACCCCCAGCTCCCTCAGCCTGTCCCTCCCAGCAGAGCTGCTCCAACCCTTGGATCATCTTTGTGGCCTCCTCTGGCCTCTCTCCAGCAGCTCTGTGTCCTTCTCCTGCTGGGGACCCCAGAGCTGGAGGCAGGATTGGAGGTGAGGTGTGAGCAGAGCAGAGCCCAGGGGCAGGATCCCCTCTACTGCCCTGCTGGCCACACTCCTCTGGCTGCAGCCCAGCACACAGCTGCCTGAGGGCTGCAGGAGGGCACTGCTGGCTCCTGGGGAGCTTCTCCTCACCCAACACCCCCAAGTCCTCTTCTTCCCCTGGAGCCTTCTCCTCTCCAGGCTGCACACCCCCAACTCCCTCAGCCTGTCCCTCCCAGCAGAGCTGCTCCAACCCTTGGATCATCTTTGTGGCCTCCTCTGGCCTCTCTCCAACACTTCAGTGTCCCTCTTGTGGTGCTCTCCTCCCTTGGGACTCTTCCAGCTCCCTTCCCAACCCAACCCAACCCAACCTATTCTATCTTGTACTTAGGACCAAAACCTTGACTGGGGCCAAACTGGTTTTGCTTCCCCCAACCATCAACATTTCCACTCATTTCCAAGCCTCAGCCTTCCTGCAGCTATTAAAGGCAGCCCAGATGCTGCTCTTCCCCCCCCCCCCCCCCTCCCTGGTATCTCCAGTCCATAAAGCAAAGTGGTCCCACAGCGCCTTAACGAACCAATTAAGAACAAACTCAACCCATTAACAACAAAGACACCTCGGGGTAATGTTCTCCAGCCTCTTAAAGAGGAGCTGACACATTTCATGCCTCACCAGCAGCAATCAAAGAGCAACCTTCCAGAAGAGGAATTCCCTCAGGAGACGTCTGGCAACTCAGGGAACCCATTGAGAAACTTCTGGTTGGATGGAAGAGGTTTAGGAAGAGCCACCAGAAGCAGGCACCAGGTCTGGGAAGGAGGGTTGGCATCTGCAGAGTGGGTCAGAGAATTGGGTGGGTTGGAAATGACCTCTAAGGTCATGGGATCCAACCTCCAAGGTCATGGGATCCAACCTCCAAGGTCATGGGATCCAACCTCTAAGGTCATGGGATCCAACCTCCAAGGTCATGGGATCCAACCTCCAAGGTCATGGGATCCAACCTCCAAGGTCATGGAATCCAACCTCCAAGGTCATGGGATCCAACCTCTAAGGTCATGGGATCCAACCTCCAAGGTCATGGAATCCAACCTCCAAGGTCATGGAATCCAACCTCCAAGGTCATGGGATCCAACCTCCAAGGTCATGGAGTTCAACCTCAAAGAGCAGCAAGTCCAACCTCCAAGATCCCTGTGTCCATCAAGGCTCCAGGCACAACCTGCTCTTCACTCAGGGAATCCTTCAGGCTGGGGAAGACTTTAAAGCTCCTGGAGTCCAACCTTCAAGCCAGCACCACCAAACCATGGCCCTCAGCACCACAGCTCCAGGGCTCTGAAAGCCCTCCAGGGATTCCACCACTGCCCTGGGCAGCCTGGGTCAGGCCTGGACAACCTTCAAGGGGCAGAAATTGTTCCTCATGGCCAACCTGAACCTGCCCTGGGGCAGCCTGAGGCTGTTTCCTCTCATCCTGTCCCTTGTCATCAGTGACAGCTTCATGACACCAACCCCAACCAGACAAGAGAGGCTGAGCACAGAAGACTGAGGGTGAGCTGGGATCCTCCCCAGGTGCCCTCACACTGTGTGGGGGCAGAGTGGGTTGAGAGCAGCCCTGAAGAAGAGGACTTGGGGGTGCTGGGTGAGGAGAAGCTCCCCAGGAGCCAGCAGTGCCCTCCTGCAGCCCTCAGGCAGCTGTGTGCTGGGCTGCAGCCAGAGGAGTGTGGCCAGCAGGGCAGCAGAGGGGATCCTGCCCCTGGGCTCTGCTCTGCTCACACCTCACCTCCAATCCTGCCTCCAGCTCTGGGGTCCCCAGCACGAGAAGGACACAGAGCTGCTGGAGAGAGGCCAGAGGAGGCCACAAAGATGATCCAAGGGCTGGAGCAGCTCTGCTGGGAGGGACAGGCTGAGGGAGCTGGGGGTGTGCAGCCTGCAGAGGAGAAGGCTCCAGGAGGAGCTCAGAGCTGCCTGAAGGGATCCTGCAGGAAGGCTGCAGAGAGACTTTTGCTGAGGGGGTCTGGAGACAGGGCAAGGGGGAATGGTTTGGAGCTGAGGGAGAGCAGGGTTGGAGTGGATGTGAGGAAGAAGTTCTGCAGTGTGAGGGTGGTGAGAGTCTGGAAGAGGCTGCCCAGGGAGGCTGTGGATGGCTCCTCCCTGGGGGTGTTCATGGCCAGGCTGGATGAGGCCTCTGAGCAACCTGAGCTGGTTGAGAGCTGTCCCTGCTCATGGCAGGGGGGTTGGAGTAGATCACCCCTGAGGCCCCTTCCAAACCCAACCCCTTCCATGACTCTCTGCTTGCTGTCCTCCTTGCTCTCCTCTCAGCCTTCCCACTTTTGACTGCCAGAGCTAAAACCACTCCAGGAGTTAACTTTTTACGAGGCTGAGCTCCCTGGGATTCATTCTGGGAGCCTGACGAGTGCCAAGGCCATGCCAGCTCCAGTGGGGGATCCTGCTGGAGCCCTGGGAGCCCTGCCAGGAGCGTTAGCAAGCAGAGCCCAGCGACACAAACGAGGCCATTCAGCCCCCAAACCGTGCTCCAGACAGCGGAGCCAGCCCCGGGGACCAGCCCTTGGCTGCTGCTGGGAGAGGAGATAAAAACCTCCCCCAGTAATGAGATGGTGATGGATGGCTGCAGGGCTGCAGGGCTGCAGGGCTGCAGGGCTGCAGGGCTGGGGGAAACATCTCCCTGCAGCACCACACACCCCTGCAGCACCATAGATCCCTGCAGCACATCTCCTGCAGCACCATAGATCCCTGCAGCACCACAGATCCCTGCAGCACCACAGATCCCTGCAGCACCACAGATCCCTGCAGCACATCTGCAGCACCACAGATCCCTGCAGCACATCTGCAGCACATCTGCAGCACCACAGATCCCTGCAGCACCACAGATCCCTGCAGGACTATAGATCCCTGCCCCACATCTCCCTGCCCCACATCTCCCTGCAGCACCATAGATCCCTGCAGCACCACAGCCCCTGCAGCACATCTCCCTGCAGCACCACAGATCCCTGCAGCACCACAGATCCCTGCAACACATCTCATCTCCTGCAGCACATCTCCTGCAGGACATCTCCCTGCAGCACCACAGCCCCTGCAGCACCACAGCCCCTGCAGCACCACATCTCCCTGCAGCTCATCATCCTCCTGCAGCACCACAGCCCCTGCAGCCTATCTCCCTGCAGCACCATAGATCCCTGCAGCAGATCTCCCTGCAGCACCACATCTCCCTGCAGCAAAATATCCTCCTGCAGCACCACAGATCCCTGCAGCACATCTCCTGCAGCACATATCCCTGCAGCACCATAGATCCCTGCCCCACATCTCCCTGCAGCACCATAGATCCCTGCCCCACATCTCCCTGCCCCACATCTCCCTGCAGCACCATAGATCCCTGCAGCACATCATCCTCCTGCAGCACCACAGCCCCCTGCAGCAGCAGAGAGAAGATGGGGGGCAGGCATGGGATGGAATTCCCTGGAATTGCCACTGGCCTGGGAGCTGGCAGTGGGATGGAGGTTGGTTGGCTGCAACCCAAACCCAAACTGCTTCTGGGGAGGGAGGGAGGAAGGGAGAGAAGAAAGAAAGAAATCAGTGCTGAGGGAGGAGGAAGCTGAAGGCTCTGCCCACAGCTCTCCCAAAGCAGGTTGAGGTTGCCACTAAAATGCAAGGAAGGAAGCATGGAGCTTGGAGACTGCTCCAGGAAAGGCTCCCAGCCTGGAGCTTCCTGCCCCAGCCAGAGGAACATTCAGCACAAGGGGCTCAGAATGGGGTGGGAGAAGCTGGGGCCATGGAGGCAGCAGCAGCAAGACAATGCTTGGAGGGGAACCCAGCACTTGGCTGGGGGTTGGTGCTCCCCAAACTACCTCCACCATCCCCTCCCTCTCCCAGAAGGACATTGAGGGGCTGGAGAAGGTCCAGAGAAGGGCAGTGAAGATGAGGAAGGGGCTGAAGGAGCAGAAGGGGCTGGAGGAGCAGAAGGGGCTGGAGGAGCAGGGGAAGGGGCTGGAGGAGCAGGGGAAGGGGCTGGAGGAGCAGGGGAAGGGGCTGGAGGAGCAGAAGGGGCTGGAGGAGCAGAAGGGGCTGGAGGAGCTGGGAAGGGGCTGGAGGAGCTGGGGAAGGGGCTGGAGGAGCAGGGGGAGGGGGAGCAGGAGCTGGGGAGGGGAGCAGGAGCTGGGGAAGGGGAGCAGGAGCTGGGGAAGGGGCTGGAGGAGCTGGGGAGGGGGAGCAGGAGCTGGGAGAGGGAGCAGGAGCTGGGGAGGGGGAGCAGGAGCTGGGGAGGGGAGCAGGAGCTGGGGAGGGGGAGCAGGAGCTGGGGAGGGGGAGCAGGAGCTGGGGAGGGGAGCAGGAGCTGGGGAGGGGGAGCAGGAGCTGGGGAGGGGGAGCAGGAGCTGGGGAGGGGGAGCAGGAGCTGGGGAGGGGAGCAGGAGCTGGGGAGGGGGAGCAGGAGCTGGGGAGGGGAGCAGGAGCTGGGGAGGGGGAGCAGGAGCTGGGGAGGGGGAGCAGGAGCTGGGGAGGGGCTGGAGGAGCAGGGGAAGGGGCTGGAGGAGGGAGGGGAGCAGGAGCTGGGGAAGGGGCTGGAGGGGAGCAGGATGGGGAGGGGAGCAGGAGCTGGGGAAGGGGAGCAGGAGCTGGGGAGGGGCTGGAGGAGCAGGAAGGGCTGGAGGAGCGGAGAAGGGGCTGGGGAGAGGGGAAGGGGCTGGAGGAGCAGGGGAAGGGCTGGAGGAGCAGAGGGGCTGGGGAGAGGGGAGCAGGAGCTGGGGAGGGGCGGAGGAGCTGGGGAGGGGCTGGAGGAGCAGGGAGGGGCTGGAGGAGCTGGGGAAGGGGCTGGAGGAGCTGGGGAAGGGGCTGGAGGAGCAGGGGAAGGGGCTGGAGGAGCTGGGGAAGGGGCTGGAGGAGGAGGAGAAGGGGCTGGAGGAGCTGGGGAAGGGGCTGGAGGAGCTGGGGAAGGGGCTGGAGGAGCAGGGGAAGGGGCTGGAGGAGCTGGGGAAGGGGCTGGAGGAGGAGGGAGCAGGAGCTGGGGAGAGGGGAGCAGGAGCTGGGGAGGGGGAGCAGGAGCTGGGGAGGGGAGCAGGAGCTGGGGAGGGGGAGCAGGAGCTGGGGAGAGGGGAGCAGGATCTGGGGAGGGGGAGCAGGAGCTGGGGAGGGGGAGCAGGATCTGGGGAGGGGGAGCAGGAGCTGGGGAGGGGGAGCAGGAGCTGGGGAGGGGGAGCAGGAGCTGGGGAGAGGGAGCAGGAGCTGGGGAGGGGGAGCAGGAGCTGGGGAGGGGCGGAGGAGCTGGGGAGGGGGAGCAGGAGCTGGGGAGGGGAGCAGGAGCTGGGGAGGGGGAGCAGGAGCTGGGGAGAGGGAGCAGGAGCTGGGGAGGGGGCTGGAGGAGCTGGGGAAGGGGCTGGAGGAGCTGGGGAGGGGGAGCAGGAGCTGGAGGAGCTGGGGAGGGGCTGGAGGAGCAGGGGAGGGGCTGGAGGAGCTGGGGAGGGGCTGGAGGAGCTGGGGAAGGGGCTGGAGGAGCTGGGGAGAGGGGCTGGAGGAGCTGGGGAGGGGCAGGAGCTGGGAGGGGAGCAGGAGCTGGGGAGGGGCTGGAGGAGCTGGGGAAGGGGCTGGAGGAGCAGGGGAAGGGGCTGGAGGAGCAGGGGAAGGGGCTGGAGGAGCTGGGGAAGGGGCTGGAGGAGCTGGGGAAGGGGCTGGAGGACAGATCTGGACCACCCAGGGCCATGGTGAAGTCCCCATCCCTGGAAGGCTTTCAAACCCATGGAGATGTGGTGCTGAGGGCCATGGTTTGGTGGTGCCCTGGCAGTGCTGGGTCAAGGGTTGGATTCTCTGACCTCTTCCAACCAAACCCTTCCCTGATGCCATGCTTTAGGTTTCCTTGAAGCTCTTTTTTGGGGGGGGGGGGAGGGAGGGGGAAGGAGCAGGAAGGTTTGGTTGGTAAGCAAAAAAAGCACCAAGAGAAGCTGCAAGTTGTCATCTTGGGGGGGTGGGGGGAGAAAACCAACAGCCAAGGCTGCAAAAATCTGCTTGCAGAGGAAGCTCTGGGAGGTCAACAAAGCAAAGCCACCTGTGTCAGATGGGACACTGGCCAGGACCTGCTGGGTCCAGGGAACCTCCAGCACGAGCTGGGGAGGCACAATCCTGCTGGGTGCTCAGCCCTTGAGCTTCTAGGGGAAACTCTGTCCCTAAGAACGTCCCCAAGGAGCTGGGAGTTGGCCCAGGGCAGGTGGGGGGGTGGAACTGAATGACCCTCAAGGTTCCTTCCAACCCACTCCATCAACCTCTGAACCTCCAAAGGTAGATTCCAGGACCCAAGGCAGGCTCCAGATCTTGGCACTGCAGCTCTGGGCCTGGCCTAGTGCTCCTCCATTAAGCAGTGATAGATCTTCAGCTCTGCTCTTCCTCCCAGCAGGGACAACCCATTGCAAGAGATCTACTGCAGGAGAGAGAAATAATTCAAGAGGGAAGGGAGGGAGGGAGGGGAAGGGGAAGGGAGGGGAAGGGGAAGGGGAAGGGGGAGGGGAGCGAGGGGAAGGGGAAGGGGGAGGGGAAGGGGGAAGGGAAAGGGGGAGGGGAAGGGGGAGGGGAAGGGAGGAGGGGAAGGGGGAGGGGAAGGGAGGAGGGGAAGGGAGGAGGGGAAGGGGGAGGGGAAGGGAGGAGGGAAGGGGGAGGGGAAGGGGAGGGGAGGGGAAGGGAGGGAGGGGAGGGGGAAGGGGAGGGGGGAAGGGAGGGAGGGGAGGGGGAAGGGGAGGGGGAAGGGGAGGGGAAAGGGGAAGGGGGAGGGGGGAGGGGGAGGGGGAGGGGGAGGGGAGGTGGAGGGGAAGGGGAGGGGAAGGGGAGGGGAAGGGGAGGGGAAGGGGAAGGGAAGGGGAGGGGGAGGGGAGGGGAAGGGGAGGGGAAGGGAGGGAGGGGAAGGGGAAGGGAGGGGAGGGGGAAGGGGAAGGGGAAGGGGAAGGGGAAGGGAAGGGGAGGGGAAGGGGAAGGGGAAGGGAAGGGGGAAGGGAAGGGGAAGGGGAGGAAGGGGAAGGGGAAGGGGAAGGGGAAGGGGAGGGGAAGGGGAAGGGAGGGGAAGGGAGGGGAAGGGGAAGGGGAGGGGAGGGGAAGGGGAGGGGAGGGGGAAGGGGAGGGGAAGGGGAAGGGGAGGGAGGGGAGGGGAGGGGAAGGGGAAGGGGAGGGGAGGGGAAGGGGAGGGAGGGGAAGGGAGGGAGGGGAGGGGGAAGGGAGGGAGGGGAAGGGAGGGGGGGGAGGGGAGGGGGGGAGGGGGGAGGGAGGGGAGGGAGGGGGAGGGAGGGGGAGGAGGGGGAGGGGAGGGGGAGGGAGGGAGAGGGAGGGAGAGGGAGGGAGAGGGAGGGAGAGGGAGGGAGAGGGAGGGAGAGGGAGGGAGAGGGAGGGAGAGGGAGGGAAAGGGAGGGAAAGGGAGGGAAAGGAAGGGAAAGGAAGGGAAAGGAAGGGAAAGGAAGGGAAAGGAAGGGAAAGGAAGGGAAAGGAAGGGAAAGGAAGGGAGAAAGGAAGGGAAAGGAAGGGAAAGGAAGGGAGAACCTCAGAGACTTCACAGCTCCTTCCTGAGCAGAGATAATGCCAAGAGAGGCTCTGAGAATGATTTTTTTTTTTTTTTCTCTGCCTGAGTGACCCAGAAACTGGAGAACCATTTCCTGAATTTCTTTGAGGAGCTCCTGGGTGAATGGAAGCAAAGAGCTGCTGGGAAGGAGACAGCAGAGCCCCAAAGCTGAGCTTGGAGACTGTTTTGCTCCCATGGAAAGAATTGAGAGCTTGGATGCTACCTCCAGGAGGTTGGGGTTGGGTTCTCCCTGGGTCAGACTCTCACCACCCTCATCCTGCAGAACTTCTTCCTCAGGTCCACCCCAACCCTCCTCATCCTCAGCATCAAACCATTCCTCCTTGGCCTGTCTCCAGACCCCCCCCCAGCAAAAGTCTCTCTGCAGCCTTCCTGCAGGATCTCTTCAGGTCCTGGCAGGCAGCTCTGAGGTCCTCCTGGAGTCTTCTCTTCTCCAGGTTGAGCATCCCCAGCTCCCTTGGTTGCTCCTCACAGGGCTTCACCAGCCCTGGGGGAAGGCTGAAAGATCACCTGGGGGAAGGTTGAAGACCTTCTAATCCCAACCCCTCTGCCAGGGGCTGTGCACAGCCCCTGGCAGAGGGGTTGGGATTAGAAGATCTTCAGCCAGATGATCTCCAAGGTCCCTTCCAACCCATAAATCTCTGAACCTGACACTCCAGAGGCAGCTTCCCAAGCCCCAGCTCTTGGTGCTCCAGCCCAATTTTGCCCCCCCCCCACCCCCCCCAGCCAGTTTAAAGCACCCCAAGCTGTAACTGCTGAGGGGGGTCTGAACTTCTCTTCAAACTCAGCACCAAAAAAGAGCTTTCCTTGGCCCCCAAAGCCCACCAAGGCCAACTCTGCTCCAAGTCTGCTTCACTCTGGAAGCAGTTAAAGGGTTCCTCACGGGTCTAAAGACACAACTTTGGGCACTGCTTCTGCTCCAGCCCTGCCAACTCCAGCAGCAGCCAAGTCCCTCACACAGTGATGGCTCTCAAAAGCTGCTTTTGGACTCTTCTTAGGGGGTTTTAAATAGCAACAAAAGGCATTTGGGAGAAGGAGGAGGAGGAGGAGGAGAAAGAGGGGGAGGAAGAGGGGGAGGAAGAGGGGGAGGAAGAGGGGGAGGAAGAGGGGGAGGAAGAGGGAGAGGAGGAGGAGAAGGAAGAGGGGGAGGAAGAGGGGGAGGAAGAGGGGGAGGAAGAGGGGGAGGAAGAGGGGGAGGAAGAGGGGGAGGAAGAGGGGGAGGGAAGAGGGGGAGGAAGAGGGGGAGGAAGAGGGGGAGGAAGAGGGGGAGGAAGAGGGGGAGGAAGAGGGGGAGGAAGAGGGGGAGGAAGAGGGGGAGGAAGAGGAGGAGGAAGAGGAGGAGGAAGAGGAGGAGGAAGAGGAGGAGGAAGAGGAGGAGGAAGAGGAGGAGGAAGAGGAGGAGGAAGAGGAGGATGAAGAGGAGGAGGAAGAGACGGAGAGGAAGAGGAGGAGGAGGAGGAAGAGACGGAGAGGAAGAGGAGGAGGAGGAGGAAGAGACGGAGAGGAAGAGGAGGAGGAGGAGGAAGAGACGGAGAGGAAGAGGAGGAGGAGGAGGAGGAAGAGGAGGAAGAGGAGGAAGAGGAGGAAGAGGAGGAAGAGGAGGAGGAGGAGGCTGCTGCCAGGCAGGGCTCAAAACATTCTCCACAAGCACACAAGGAGGAAAAAAAAAAAAAAAAAAGAAAAAAAGAAGATTAAGAAAAGTTGGGCAAGAGCTGAGCCAACAGCAGAGGAGTGGTGAACTGTGCAGCTTTGGGCCCTCTGCAGCTCCAGGCACAACCTGCACTTCACTCAGGGAATCCTTCAGGCTGGAGAAGACTTTAAAGCTCCTGGAGTCCAAGCTTTAAGCCAAGCGCTGCCCCAGGGCACCACCAAACCCTCAGCACCACCAGCTCCAGGGCTTTGAAAGCCTTCCAGGGATGGAGACTCCACCACTGGCCTCTGGGCAGCCTGGGTCAGGCCTGGACAACCTTCAAGGGGCAGAAATTGGTCCTCATGGTCAACCTGAACCTGCCCTGGGGCAGCTTGAGGTCATCTCCTCTTCTCCTAGAAGAGCCTAACCCCCACCTGGCTCCAGTTCCCTCTCAGGGAGGTGCAGAGAGGCAGAAGGTCTCCCCTCAGCCTCCTCTTCTCCAGGCTGAACACTTCCCAGCTCCCTCAGCTGCTCCTCAGAAGTTCCCCAGACCTTTCCCCAGCTTCTTGCCCTTCTCTGGCCCTGCTCCAGGCCCTCAATGTCCTTCTTGGAGTGGGGAGCCCAAAACTGACCCCAGGGTTCCAACTGTGACCTCCCCAGTGCCCACTCCAGGGGGACAATCCCTGCCCTGCTCCTGCTGCCCACACCACTGCCTGCTCCAGGCCAGGATTTCCCACCCAAGGAGCTCCCTCAGACCCCATCTCATCTCTTTATTTTTCTCTTTTCTTTTCTTTTTTCTTTCTTTCCCTTTCTTTTCCTTTCCTTTCCCTTTCTTTTCCTTTCCTTTCCCTTTCTTTTCCTTTCCTTTCCCTTTCTTTTCCTTTCCTTTCCTTTCCTTTCCCTTTCTTTTCCTTTCCTTTCCCTTTCTTTTCCTTTCCTTTCCCTTTCTTTTCCTTTCCTTTCCTTTCTTTTCCTTTCCTTTCCCTTTCTTTTCCTTTCCTTTCCCTTTCTTTTCCTTTCCTTTCCCTTTCTTTTCCTTTCCTTTCCTTTCTTTTCCTTTCCTTTCCTTTCTTTTCCTTTCCTTTCCTTTCCTTTCCTTTCCTTTCCTTTCCTTTCCTTTCCTTTCCTTTCCTTTCCTTTCCTTTCCTTTCTTTTCCTTTCTTTTCCTTTCCTTTCCCTTCTTTTCCTTTCTTTTCCTTTCCTTTCCCTTCTTTTCCTTTCCTTTCCTTTCCTTTCCTTTCCTTTCTTTTCCTTTCCTTCTTTCCTTTCCTTTCCTTTCCTTTTCCTTTCTTTTCCTTTCCTTTCCTTTCCTTTTCCTTTCTTTTCCTTTTCCTTTCCTTTCTTTTCCTTTCTTTTCCTTTCCTTTCCTTCCTTTTCCTTTCCTTTTCCTTTCTTTTCCTTTTCCTTTCCTTTCTTTCCCTTTCTTTTCCTTTCTTTTCCTTTCCTTTCCCTTTCTTTTCCTTTCCCTTCCCTTTCTTTTCCTTTCCTTTACCTTTCTTTTACTTTCATTTACCTTTCTTTTCCTTTTCCTTTATTTTCCTTTCCTTTCTTTTCCTTTCTTTTCCTTTCCTTTCTTTTCCTTTTCCTTTCTTTTCCTTTCCTTTCCTTTTCCTTTCTTTTCCTTTTCCTTTCTTTTCCTTTCCTTTCTTTTCCTTTCCTTTCCTTTCCTTTCCTTTTCCTTTCCTTTCCTTTCCTTTCCGTTCCTTTCCTTTCCTTTCCTTTCCTTTCCTTTCCTTTCCTTTCCTTTCCTTTCTTTTCCTTTTCCTTTTCCTTTTCCTTTCCTTTCTTTTCCTTTCCTTTCTTTTCCTTTCCTTTCCCTTTCCTTTCTTTTCCTTTCCTTTCTTTTCCTTTCCTTTCCTTTTCCTTTCCTTTCCTTTCCTTTCCTTTCCTTTCCTTTCTTTTCCTTTCCTTTCTTTTCCTTTCCTTTCTTTTCCTTTTCCTTTCCTTTTCTTTTCCTTTCCTTTCTTTTCCTTTTCCTTTCTTTTCCTTTCTTTTCCTTTCTTTTCCTTTCTTTTCCTTTTCCTTTCTTTTCCTTTCTTTTCCTTTTCCTTTCTTTTCCTTTCTTTTCCTTTTCCTTTCTTTTCCTTTCTTTTCCTTTTCCTTTCTTTTCCTTTCTTTTCCTTTTCCTTTCTTTTCCTTTCTTTTCCTTTTCCTTTCTTTTCCTTTCCTTTCCTTTCCTTTCTTTTCCTTTCCTTTCCTTTCCTTTCCTTTCCTTTCCTTTCCTTTCCTTTCCTTTTCTTTTCCTTTCTTTTCTTTTCCTTTTCCTTTCCTTTCCTTTCTTTTCCTTTTCCTTTCTTTTCCTTTTCCTTTTCCTGTCCCTTTCCTTTCTTTTCCTTTCCTTTCTTTTCCTTTTCCTTTCCTTTCTTTTCCTTTTCCTTTCTTTTCCTTTCTTTTCCTTTTCCTTTCCTTTTCCTTTCTTTTCCTTTCCTTTTCCTTTCTTTTCCTTTCCTTTTCCTTTCTTTTCCTTTCTTTTCTTTTCTTTTCCTTTCCTTTTCCTTTCTTTTCCTTTTCCTTTTCCTTTCTTTTCCTTTTCCTTTTCCTTTCTTTTCCTTTTCCTTTTCCTTTCTTTTCCTTTTCCTTTTCCTTTCCTTTCTTTTCCTTTTCCTTTCCTTCCTTTTCCTTTCCTTTCTTTTCCTTTTCCTTTCCTTCCTTTTCCTTTTCCTTTCCTTCCTTTTCCTTTTCCTTTCCTTCCTTTTCCTTTCCTTCCTTTCCTTTCCTTCCTTTTCCTTTCCTTCTTTTTACTTTTTAGGGCAAAGAGAGGGCAAACACCTCCTGCAGCTTCCCTCCCTTCAGGGCTTTTTGGTGCCTCCCAGCCAGCTCTGAGCTCTGCAGGGTGAGGGCAGCAAAAGCCCTGCAGTGGGCAGCACAGCCTGGGGCTGGCAGGGCAGCTCTGTTTACTCAGGAACCAGCTTGCAGCAGCTGGCACCACATCCCCTCCACTGCTCCCTTCTCTCACACAAGGGTGGGACAGCAGAGGAGCATTCCAGGCTCTGTGCCACCTGGCTCAGTCCTGGCACAAGCGCGGCAGTGCCAGGGGCAGTCCCTGTGCTGCTCCCCTGGAGCTCAAGGGGTTGGATTCCCTCAGGAAGCTTTCACCAAGTGGCTGATGTTGGTTGGGAGCTTGCCCTGAGGTGGGCCAGCAGCTCCTGCTCACCTTCAGCCACCATGGAATCATTCAGGCTGGCAAAGATCTGCCCTGGAGTGGTGGAGGGGCAGCAAAACCTCCCTTCAGCTGCTGGCCACATTGCTCTGAATGTCCCCCAGGAGACCATTGGCCTTCTTGGCCACGCTGTTGGCTGAGGGGCTGGTTGGCCAGCAGCATTCCCAGGTCCAGGCATCTCCAAGCTCAGCACCCTGGGTGCGCCCCAGGGATTTGCAGCACCCCTCAGGTTAACTCCAAGCAGCAACAGCCCAAGGTTAAGGTGGGGAATGAGACTTGCAAACTACCAAGGTGGGTCAAAGGGGCTTGCAGCAAGCCTCAGGAGGTTCATCTGCACCTGAGAGCTTCAAAAATCACACAGAGGAGCAGCAGGGCACTGAATGCTCAGAGGGGGACACTCTGGGAAATGAGGACCCTCGAGGAAAAGAGAGGAGCAAGAAGCAGGAGGTGTCAGAAATGCCTTCAAATGGGGGATGCTGAGTTGGAAGACCAGCTCCAGGTGGGGAGGTTCGACCTTCCCAGAGCTCATGGAGAGCCTGAGCAGAGGGAGCAAGGAGGGCAAGTGCCAGTCTCTAAGCTCTCCAACTGTCAGGAGGATCCTGGCAAACTGGGGGAGCTCTCCACAGAGCAAAGCAGCTGGAGGGGTTGGTTTCCAAGGGAGGATTAAAACCCCTGGAGGTCTGGTTTGGCTGAGCAGGGAGCATGGTGGACAAGCTCCTTCTGGACACTCAGCTGCCAGCCAAGTGCCAGAAAGGAGAGGAAATGTTGAACAATTGAGTACAACCCAAGGGCTGCTGCGGCGCTGAGCTGCCTTTGGGCTCTCAAAAGGTCTAAAGGATACTAAAAGCCTTTCCCTTCCCCACTCCCAACCAACTTCTAGGAGCAGAAATCCCAAACTCTTCCGAGGAAAGCCCACCCTGGCCACAGGGTTCAGGCTTGAAAACCTCACCAGATGTCTCCCCTGGAAGCCACAAAGTGTTGGTTTGAGTTGGGTGCCACCACAAGGAGCCAACCACTGCTCCAGCACCCTCCAAGCCACAGCAACCACCTCCCCTCCTGCCACAGGAGGTGAAGCCAGCTGGAAGCAAACAAGGAGCAAGGATGTTGCCCCCACTTCTTTTCCCAACAGGAATCTGGCTGCTCAGTCCACCTTCCCTCCCCTCCCCCAAACTTCTCCTTCATGTCTCCACATCTTAAGTCTCTGCTGAGCCATGCCACAAAGCCAGTGGTGGAGAGCTGCTGCTGGATTCCTCCTCCAGAAGTGGCTCCAGTTGAAGGGGACCAAGAACCAGACAACCCCTTCAGACCAGGCCTTGCCTGCTGGAAGAAGATCCCTGCCCAACAAGTGCTGCAGTGAGGCAAAAATCAGTGCAGGGAACTGCCCCTGAGGCTGTTGTACTCCTGAACCTTCAAGGCTGCCTTTCGAGGGACTTGAGCCAGGAGAGAAGAGAAAACTTCACCCAAACAATGGAGTTGGAGGAAGAGGAGGCCCCAAAGGAAAGAGGCAGAAAGAACCAAAGGTGGGAAGGTGAGCAGAAGGTGGTTTTGTTGTCACACCCATCCCCACCTCACCCCTCAGGAAAGGTCTCCAACCCCCAAGACCTGAGTCAGGTTGGAAAGTTGGAGCTGCCAAGAGATTTGCCTGAAGCAGATGAGCCAAGTGCATGCTGAAACCTCCCTGCTACAACAAGCTCACAGAAGTTGGGGCTCCCAAAGACCCCCACCATGGTTCCAGACTCAGGAAGAAGCTCCTGAACTCTCCCATTCCTGCTGTTTCCATGTTTGCTGCTACTCAGCACTGCAGGAGCCACTGATCCCTCCGGGACTGTGTGGGGTGGGATGGGGCTGAGAGTTCTTCCCACTTCCCAACCACCTGCAGATCCACATTCAGCAGCCTCTGCACCCTGGTGCCCACCTCACCTTCACCCCATGGGCACCTGCAACATCTGCATGGTCAGCAGAAGCCCCCCCCCCAGTAGCTAGGGCTGGATCCTCCCCAGCTGCCCTGAAAGCTGCAAGCCACCACACCAAGCCCAAAGCCCTGAATCAGGGGGGTCCCCAGCAGGACCCCTCCCAAGGCTCCTCTAACCCCTGAGGTCCCCACATCTGCCACCCCCCCAGGGTGCCTCATATCTCTTCAGGGTCCTCCCCAGGACCTGCATGCCAAAGGCCCCCCCAGTTCTCTCTCCTCTTCCAAAGCTCTCCCACTCCTCAAGTCTCCCCAGTACCTCACCAGGGATCACTCCTCACTCCAAGCCCCGCCTCCCTTTACAGCCCCCCTACATTTGCAACCCCCCCAAGACCCTCCTCAAGCCCCCCACCCCTCCGTGTCTCCCTGAGTGCAATCGCTCGTGCTTCTCCCCTCTCCTGAAGGCCTCCCAAGGCTTCCACTCCAAAAGGCCACCCCAACTCTCATCCCAGAGGCCTCCCCATGCCCCTCACACCCCGTTTGCCCCTGACGCTCACTCCACAAGCCCCCAATCCTGCTGACACCCCGAATCCCCCTGCCCCCCACCCCAGTTCCCCTGCCCCACGCCCCTGACACTCCGTATCCCGCTGATCACCACCCCCAGTCCCCCCAAACTCTCCCATTTCGCCCAATTTCCCCCACCCCAGGGCCCCCCTGGCCTCCGGCTCCCCCCCTTAAGGCACCGCCCGGGCCCCTCGCTGCCTGCAGCAGCCCCGCCCATCAGGGAGGGCCTTACCCCACCGCGGCCCCGCCTAAGCATCCCATTGGCCGCGGCCCCCGCCACTCCGCCCCTAACCGCGAGTTCATTGGTCCAGAGCGGCTGTCAATCAGCGGAAGAGGCGGAGCAGCGCACAGCGGCCGGCCCACCAAAACTCGGGGAGAGTTGTGGGGGGGAGGGGCCGGCCGGGGCTCCCCGCTGCTTCCCCTCCACACACCCCGGGAGGCTGCCCCGCCGCTTCCTCCCGTCCCAGCCCGGGACAGCCCCGCCGCGTTGCCGGGCCCGGGAGCCGCCGCTTACCTGAGGGAGGCCAGGGCCGGGGCCGGGCCGGGCCGCGCCGCCGGGGCCTCGAGCTGCCTGCCTCTCGCGCTGGGGCTTCCCTCCCCCCCCCGGCCCCCCCGCCCCGTGCCAGCCCGCCCGAGACTCTCGCGAGAGTTGAAGGGAGGGGGAACGGAGGGCAAGCCAATGGGCGGCGGCGGAGGGCGGGGCAGGGAACACCCACGTGGGGCGGGGGCAAGGCTGAGGGAGGCCTCGGGGAGCGCAGGGAGCAGCGGGAGGGGGTCACAGGGACACCCCTAAACTGAGGCATCGGGATACCCCTGACACTGGGACGCCCTGAAACCGGGACACCCCGACACCGGGACACCCCCGAGGCTAGGACACCCCAACACCAGGCCACTGGGACACCAGGACATTGTTATCCAGGGACATCCCAACACTGGGACACTCTATCACCAGGACGCAGACACCCCCCTGACACTCACACCCCAACACCCAGCAACACCCCAGTTTGTGACCCTGGCTGAGGTGTCCCCAAGGAGGTGGTGATGTCCCTGGGCAGGGACAGATTGAGGTGACGCATGCCAGGCAGCCATCCTGAGCATCCCAGTTGTCCCCAAGGATCAATGACGTCCCTGTCCCCTCTCCCTGTCCCCTTGGGGATGTGGCTGAGGGCTCAGAGTGGCAGCCAGGCTCAGCTCCAGACCCTCTGGGGATGCTGCTACCTCCCCAGGGTGATCCCAAGGCTGTCCCAGTGGCAGTCATGGGCGAGTGACAAAGGATGGAGCCACCAAGGAGACACAAGGAGCCGAGACCCCCTTACCAAACCGTCTTTATTCCCCTCCTGCCCGTGGCGGGGCTGGGGGTCCCCCTGCCCCCTCGCTGCCACGGCCAGGTGGGGGGACCTGGCACAGCACCGCGCTGGCTCTGTCACCGTCACTGCCGCCGGCTCCATCACATGGCAAAGAGGATGAGGAAGGCCACCATGAGGCAGAAGAGCCCCATGGCCTCGGAGAGGGCAAAGCCCAGGATGGCATAGGAGAAGAGCTGCTGCTTCAGCGAAGGGTTCCTGCGGGGAGGGGACAGAGGGGATGGGGGGGGGGGGTGTGTGTCACAACCAGACCCCCAAGCCCCTCAGAGTTCCACCCCTGCCCCCGCGGAACCTCATTCCCGCCTCGTCCTGACCTGGCGTAGCCGATGATGAGGCTGCCGAAGACGGTGCCGATGCCAGCGCCGGACCCTGCCACCCCCACGGTGGCGGCGCCGGCGCCGATGAACTTGGCGGCGGTGTCGATGTCCCGGTGAGCCACGCTCGTCCTGAGGGCACGGCGGGCACCCAGCCTCGCCTGGGGGGTTGGGGGAGGGGGGCACGGGAGGCTCTCACCCCAGAGCACCCCACCCCCCCCACCCCACCTAGTGCCTCAGTTTCCCCACATCCAGCTCCCCGCAGCCTCTTGGGGAGCCCCAGGGCAGGCAGAGGGCTCTGGGCTGGTGCTCAGCACCACCCCCAATGCCTCCCCTGGTTTGAGCTGGGTGAGTTACCTGCTCTGTCTGGGCCTCAGGGCTGCTCAGCACGGAGGCAGAGAGGGGCTGGCATAGCACCCGTGAGCTCCTCCTCACCTGCAAGGCACAGCACCTTTCAGTTTGGGTGGCACATCCCCATCCTGCACCCTCTCAGGGCAGCAAAACTCCCCCCAAGGTCCCCTCAGGCCACTGCTGCCACCTCTGACACCCTCCAAACCTGCTCCTCCCCTTGGGCACCCCACGAGCTGGCAGCACCCAGCTGATCCCAGCACCCAAAAGGAGCCCTTGGGCTCCCCACAGCCCTGCCACGGGCACCTCATAGCCCCAGGCATCAGTGCAGGGATCCCACAGCTGCTGGAGCTGGCACCCAGCCAAAGGCTCATTACTGGCAGGGCTGGATCCACCTCCACGCAGGTAATTAATTAATTAGTAACCACCAAAGGCTGGCAAACGATCTTTAACCACAGCAACCCAGTGCTTGGGGCTCTGCTCACCTTCCGAGCAGCTCAGGGTGGCTCTAAACCTGCAAAGATAAGTGTCCCCAAAGCTCTCCCCTTGTCCCCAAGGTGTTATCTCCCCCTACACCCTCATCCCGTGAAGGGGATACGGAGGGGACGAGGAGGGTTTGTCACTACTCACTAGAGCAGGAGTGGAGATGAACTTTGCACAGGCGTACATGGTGAGGGACAGAGGGACACAGGCAGGGGACAGGGCTGGAAGAGACATACAGACACCGGGGTGGGGGTGGTGTGAGGGGTGCCCCCGGGACAGGCAGGGCATCTGGGGACACACAGGAGGTCTGAGCCATGCAGGAACAGCAGGGCAGGACATGTCTTTGTCACCCATGTGACAGGTCCTGGCTGAGTGCCACCGTGGTGGCAGTTCAGGGCTAAGGACTGTGGGGTCCTGGAGTTGCTCCAGTGTGAGGCCTGGGGTGGGTGGGCAAAAGGAGCTTATGAGGCAGGACAGGCCTTGGGGATCCTGCCTCGGCCCTGCCACCCAGGGCAGGCATGGATAGAGCCTGGGACAGCTCTGGGGCAGGGAGGGGGGGGATGTCACAGCCTGCGGACACCCAGTCCTGGTAGGGCACATGGGGGCTGGAGAGGACAGAGCACCTGAAGGGTGAAACTTCAGCGTGGAGGGAGGTCACTCCAGGAGGCTTCAGTCCTCAAGCACCCTGGGGTGACAGAGCGACCCCAGCACCCGGGAGGTAGAGGGGGGCCACAGTCCTCCAGCACCCCACAAACACCCTCCCAGGGCCCCCAGCCCCCTGGCCTGACACAGTCGCCCCAAACCAGGGGAGGGTCAACCCCAGAACACTGAAGGGTCAGCCCTCAGCTCAAGGAGGGGATGCCCCCAACACCAATCAGCTCCCTGAGGGGGGGATCGCCCTCCCTATCCCCACTCGGAGCGGAGGTTCCTCCTCAGTGCCCCCCGCCCCTGAGGCGAGGCCTCCCCTTCCCCACCCCCACGGCCTCTCTCAGCCTCCCACGACTCCCTCTCTGTCAGCCCGGAGGGGCTCTCTCTGCCCTTCCCTTGCCCCCCACCGAGCGGATCTACCCGCCCAGGGGTGTCCCTCCGGGCCGGTGCCACTCACCTGAGGCGCCGGCAGCGGGCAGGTCGCGGAGGCAGCGAGCGCGCAGGCGCGGCCGGAAGCACCACTGAGAGGCAGGAGGCTGCGGGCGCCCGGAGCGCCACTCGCCCTCACAGCGCCGCCTGCTGGCCGGGAGGAGGCGCAGCGGGGAGCGGCTCTCTCGGCGGAGAGGGGCCGGGGCGGGAGGAAGGGGGAGAGGCTGGGTTGCGCGCTGCGCCCCCTGGCGGCCAGAAGTGGCCTTGCGGGGGGAATTTCGGAGGAGAGGGAGGATGAGGAGGGTGCAGATACCCAGAGGGCTGGGGAGGGGGGGCGGTGTCAGTGCCACCCAAGGGTGCTGGGAATACGGTGCCACCTCAGGGTGCAGGGGAGGGTGACGTCACCTCAAGGTGCTGGGGGGGGTGCCCGCAGGGTGCAGGGAGGGTTGATGTCACCTTAGGGTGCTGGGAGGTTCTGTGCCATCCCAGGGTGCTGGGGGTCAGCGTCACTTTGTGTGGGTACTGTGGGGGGGTGTCAGTGTCACCTCAGGCTGCAGGGGAGGGTGACGTCACCTCAAGGTGCTGGGGGGGGGTGCCCGCAGGGTGCAGGGAGGGTTGATGTCACCTTAGGGTGCTGGGAGGTTCTGTGCCATCCCAGGGTGCTGGGGGTCAGCGCCACTTTAGGGTGGGTGCTGGGGGGGATGTCAGTGTCACCTCAGGGTGCTGGGGACCCCCCAGGGTGCAAGGGAGCTGATGCCACCCCGAGGTGCTAGGAGTCAGTGTCACCTCGAGGTACTGGGGGGCACCTCAAAGTGCGGGGCGGGGGGGGGGGAGGTTCGGTGTCACCCCAGGTGCTGCGGACACGGTGACACCACAGGGTGGGTGCGGGGGGGGAGGCTGTCGGCGGCCAGCGTAAGCCGCCCGTAATTAACTCCGTAATTAACTCCTTCATTAAGACCCAGGGTATGTCGAGGGTGGGAGTGGGCAAAGAGGTGTCGGGGCTGGGAGGGGTAACTGGCGGGGGGCGATTCCCCGCCGCTGGTCCCGGTTCTTGTCCCCCGTTCTCGGTCCCTGCTCCCGGTCCCGGGGCTGGCGCAGTCGCTGCCCGCGCTGCATCTTAATGAGGCGGCGGCGGGAGCGGGACCGCGGGGACGGCCGGGGACAAGGTGGGGACAGGGATAGGGATGGGATAGGATGGGGACAGGGTGGGGACAGGGATGGGAATGGGGATAGGATGGGGACAGGGATGGGGAATGGGATAATATGGGGACAAGGTGGGGATAAGGATGGGGGCAGGGATGGGGAATGGGATAATATGGGGACAAGGTGGGGATAAGGATGGGGGCAGGGATGGGGAATGGGATGGGGATGAGGACAAGGTGAGGACAGGGAAGGGGACAGGGATAGGGATGCGGCCAGGAATGAGAATGGGGACAAGGTGGGGACAGGGATGGGAATGAGGATAGGATGGGGACAGGGATGGGAATGGGGATAAGATGGGGAAAAGGTGGGGATAAGATGGGGAAAAGGTGGGGACAAGGATGGGGACAAGGTAGGGACAGGGATGGGAATGAGGATAGGATGGGGACAAGGATGGGGACAAGGTGGGCACAAGGATGGGGACAAGGTAGGGACAGGGATGGGAATGGGGATAGGATGGGGACAGGAATGGGAATGGGGGTAATATGGGGACAAGGTGGGGACAAGGATGGGGGCAGGGATGGGGAATGGGATGGGGATGAGGACAAGGTGAGGACAGGGAAGGGGACAGGGGTAGGGATGCGGGCAGGAATGAGGATGGGGACAAAGATGGGGACAGGGATGGGGACAGCTGGATCAGAGGGATCCCTGTCACACCCACAGCTGGATCCTGAGGATCTCTGCTCCCAGCTCTCACCTGGGTGACACCAGATGCCAGTGGGTGACACCAGATGCCAGTGGGTGACGCTGGGCTGCAGGTGACACTCGGGGGGGGGGGCTGGAGGCATCCAGCCCAGCTCTGCTTTCCCGACTCTTGGGTGACATCCAGGAGAGGGGACCAGCTGCTGTCCCCAGGGTGGCATCCAGCTCCAATTTAGCCACCCGTGAAGAGCTGGGATGCCACCAGCTCACCCCCTGGCATTTGGGCTGCCGACCAACCCTCTCTGCATACCCCCCCTCGACTCCCCTCCCAGCTCCCCGACTGCCCCCCACCCCTTATCCTCCTGCCCGAGGGGACCCGATGGAGCCTTTCTGGCTTCCAACAGGTCCCTCACCCCCTACAGCCAGGGGAAAGGAATCCCTGAACCAATCCCTGGAGCCTCGGGATGCTCCCAGGCTCCTTTCCCTCTCCCCCTTCTCCTCGTTGGGGGTTTTCCTATTTTTTTTCCCTTTTTCTTTTCTTTTCTTCTTTTTTTTTTTTTTTTTTTTATGGGCTCTTTCATGCCAAACTTTCTTTCCCTCCTGACATTTAAAAGCTGATCTGATCTCCCCTGCAGGACAGCAGGAAATGGAGATATTTATGGGGGAAGGGGGAGCTCAGAGATGCCTCCAGAGCCTCCAGATTTACTGGACCAGCACAGCAGCATCATAGATCCAGGAGGATCCAGGACGTGGCTGCTCCATGGGCAGAGGATGGAGATTTAATGAGGGGTTCAGTGCTTGGTTTAGTTTCTCCTGATGAGAAGGTTTGGCAAGAAAAGTGATGAGAAGCTGCTTTGGGGCTCTGCTGGGGCGACCAAAGATGATTTCCAGAAGGATTTGGATGGTGGAAAAGGAGAAGTTTGGTTTTGTTTTTCTTCCCCAGCTCCTCTCTGTCCTCCAGGCTCCTGCTTGGTGTTCTCCTCCTTCTCCACCTGTCCTGCTCTTCATCATCTCCTGCCTGGGACATGTCTGGGGATGGGGATAGCATCTGGGGGGTGGGGACACATCCAAGGTCAGGGATGGTGACCTTGGAATGTGACTTGAGGACCATGTCTTAGACCTGGGGATGGTGGCTTGGAGGCATCCAGCAGCCACCAAGACTCCCCCAAAGAGCCCCAGACTGCCCCCATTGAGCCCCAAAAGTGCCCCAAAGAGCCCCAGATTGTCCCCACTGAGACTCAAACTGCCCTCAAAGAGCCCCAAATGCCCCAAACTATCCCCACTGAGCCCCAAAACTGCCCCTAGCCAGCCCTAAACTGCCTCCAACGAGCCCCAAACTGTCCCCACTGAGCCCTAAACTGCCCTCAAAGAGCCCCAAATGCCCCAAACTATCCCCACTGAGCTCCAAAACTGCCCCTAGCCAGCCCTAAACTGCCTCCACCGAGCCCCAAACTGCCCTCAAAGAGCCCCAGATGCCCCCAACTGTGCCCACCGAGCCCTAAACTGCCCCCACTGAGCCCCACATTGCCCTCAAAGAGCCCCAACTGCCCCCAACTGCCCCCACTGAGCCCCAAAACTGCCCCCACTGAGCCCTAAACTGCCCCCACCGAGCCCCAAATTGCCCTCAAGAAGCCCCAAATGCCCCTACCGAGCCCCAAAACTGCCTCTACCAAGCTCTAAACTGCCCCCACCGAACCCCAAACTGCTCTCAAAGAGCCCCAGATGCCCCCAACTGCCCCCACTGAGCCCCAAACTGCCCTCCAAGAGCCCCCAATGCCCCCTCAGAACCCAACCCTTTATAACTCTCTCCCCCTCCCCCCCCCCCACGCCCCCCCTCCCCCCCCAAAGAACCAGACCCACTTTTGGGTGCCCACAGCCAGTATTTTGGGGGTGCTGGTGCGGGGGCAGCTTCATTAATGCCCCAAATTGGTGCAGCCGAGTGAGGAGCAGTGATTTATAACCCCTCCCCCCCCCGCCCCCAGCTGCAGAAACCTGCAACAAAAGGCTGAGGGTCGGGGGGGGGGGAGGAACTGCGGGGGGTGGGGGGGGGGTGGGGGCGGATCAATCCTGCCCCTTCCCTCCCAATATTTTCTGCTCCTTTGTTCTCCCAGCGCAGGGCTGGAAGCGGCGCAACGGCTCCGGCTCCGCCTGCCAGGGCTTGGGCTTCTCCCAGCGCTTCCCTGCTTCCCTGTCTTCTCCTCAAGGATTTCCACCTAAATCGGGAGGGTTTGCCCCATTTTTTTCCACCTCATCCCCCACCCTCCCCCTCCTCCCCTCCCTGGACCCCCATCCCCAGCAGAGTGATGGGAATGGAAAAAGAAGATGGAGAGAAGATGCCAGGGAGAGGGGGGGGGATGATGAGCTCTGGGCTGGGTGGGGAGGGATGGGATGGGACGGGATGGGGTGGGATGGGATGGGATGGGGTGGGATGGGGTGGGATGGGATGGGATGGTGGAGTCATGGCGTGGTGGGATGGAAGGATGAGTCGTGGACTGTGTAGGGAGGGATGGGATGGGTGCTGGGTCCCAGGCTGGGAAAATAGGAGGTGGGATGGGATGGGATGGGATGGAATGGGATGGGATGGGATGTATGGAGAGCTAGGGGCTGGGATGGGGTGAGGTGGGACAGGGTGGGGTAGGATGCAGGATTCCAGGGTGAGACCCGGAGCAGCCAGGGGGGGTTCAGGTGGCACAGCTCGGGGCAGAACCAACTCAGGTCTCCTGAGTCCCTTCCAATGGGAAGCTGGGAGCCAGATCCCGCAATTCCCATTTTCGGGACAATTGCTCCACCCTCCGGGCTCGCCCAGGAGCGCAGCGTCCTGGCCACCCCTGGGACCACCCCAAGGGCTACCACCCACCTGTGGAGGCTCCCCAGAGGCTCCCCAGAGTCCCATTCCACCATCCGCCCCCCCAAACTCCAGTGACCCCAGGCAAACCCCACTCCCAGTCCCCCCAGTTTCCACCCGCAGTGGATTCTCTGCTGTCCAGTAAAGGTCGAGCTCTCTGGGGTCTTCCCGGGGGGGGGTCACAGCAGCTCTTTCCCCAGTCCCCCCCAGACTGGCCGAACTGGTGCTTTTATTTTTTTTTTTTTCTCCTTGTCTCCCAGATTAGGCTGAGAAAAGCCAATAAAAGGGCAAAAGTTATTGGGAGTGGGGAGCAAAAAATCATTAAGAGGGAAAAAAAGCTTCAGTTTGGGTCAGGGGGTGGCAGTGAAGCTGGCAGGGTCCCACCCTGACCCCTCCCTCCTGTCATCATCCCCATCCCCAGCTCCATATGGGGGTACCCCAAAGCCAAGGTAGAGGCTTTGCTCCCCTCCCATGGTAGTGATTTGGGGGGGGGTGGGGGGTGGGGGGTGGGGGGTGTAGGAGGGGTGCTGTGATGAGCTGGGAAGTGGGATTTGGTCCACATAAAGGAGGGAAAGAAAAGAGCTGGGAAATGGATGTGGGAAAGAGAAGGAATCTCATTAAACTGCTTCTGCTTCCTTCCCAGCACAGTCCATTAAAGCAAGGCTGGGATGGGCAGTGGGAAGGGGACAGCCCTGCACTGGGATGGGGACAATTCAGCCACCCCTGGGGAGGTCCACAGCTGCTTGCCCCCACCCAGCACCTCCTTCCTTCCCGTGCCAGCTCCCTCCATCTCTTCTGGTTTTCCCACCTGGATGAGGAGCCTCAGGTGGGAATGAAGCAGCCTCAGAGGTGGGAAGCTGCATTTTAGGGCTGGAAATGATCCCCAAGCCTCGATGCCATCAAGGTTGTCAGGTTGAGGTTCTGCCTGAATCCCAAACCAGCTAAAACCAGAGCTCCCCCAGCATCCCCAGTTCCACCATCGCCTTCCTGGTGCTGAACATCAGGAGTTTGGGGATCACAGGCAGGTGGCCAAGCTGGCAGCAGCAGAGCCACAAAAAAAGGGCCAGGGAGAGGCATTTTGGGGCCAAACTGGGCAAAATGGGGAGTGGTGCCCTCACCCTTCCCTGCATGGAGGAGCTGGAGGAGAGAACATGGGGACAGGGTGGGGATAAGATAGGGATGGGATAGGGAAAGGGAAGGGAATAGAATGTGGACAAGATAGGGACAGTGATGGAGATAGGATGGGGACAGGATGGGGAGAATGTGGGGACAGGATGGGGAAAATGTAGGGACAGGGATTGGGGAGAAGATAGGGATAGGGATGGGAAGAAGGTAGGGACAGGGGTGGGGAGAAGATAGGGATAGGGATGGGAAGAAGGTAGGGACAGGGGTGGGGAGAAGATAAGGACAGGGATGGGGAGAAGGTAGGGACAGGGATGGGGAGAAGATGGGGCCAGGGATGGGGAGAAGATAGGGCCAGGGATGGGGAGAAGATAGGGCCAGGGATGGGGAGAAGATGGGGCCAGGGGTGGGGAGAAGATAGGGCCAGGGATGGGGAGAAGATGGGGCCAGGGATGGGGTCAGGGAGAAGATGAGGCCAGGGGTGGGGAGAAGATAGGGGTAGGGAGAAGATGGGGCCAGGGATTGGGAGAAGATGGGGACAGGGGTGGGGAGAAGTTGGAGACAGGGGTGGGGAGAAGATGGGGACAGGGATTGGGAGAAGATGGGGCCGGGGGTGAGGAGAAGATAGGGACAGGGAGAAGATGGGGCCAGGGATAGGGAGAAGATGGAGCCAGGGGTGGGGAGAAGATGGGACCAGACATGGGGAGAAGATGGGACCAGACATGGGGAGAAGATGGGAACAGAGATGGAGCTGGGGATGAAAAAAAGATGGGGACAGGTAATGGGAAAGGGATGGAGACAGGGCCAGGGACGGGCACAAGGACAGAGACAAGGAGGGAATGCTGTGGGATCTGCTCCATCCCAAACCCCACTCCTCATCCCCAAGGTGGGGCACAGCCAAGGCGATGCTGATGGTTGTGTCGGCGCCCAGTGCCTCCCTTGGCTCCCTCCTCGTCGCCCAGCCCGGGCCACGTCCTTGCCCTGTCCCCGCGAGTCCTTGCTGGGTACCACGGGGAGCGCTTCACAGCTGAATGGGCTCCACCTTGGCCAGGGCTGCTCGGGAAGTTGAAGAGCAGCCGAGGGAAGGTTTCCATGGCAACGGGGAAAAAAAAAAAATAAAAAACCCCAACCAGCAACCCATCTGCAGCTCGCGTTTGGGGTAAAAGCGTCGTTTGTATGCAGCCGGGCGCCGGCGCCGCGGAAACTCGAGCAGAAAATGAAAAAGGCGAAGGCAGGAGCGTGGCGGCCGGGGGAGAGCGGCAGCGCCGCGGGCGTTTAGTGCTGTCCCCAGCCGGCAGGTCAGGGATGGGGACAGGATGAGGAGAGGATGGGGACAGGGTGGGGATAGGATGAGGATAGGGACGGGGACAGGGTGGGGATAGGATGAGGATAGGGACGGGGACAAGGTGGGGATGGGATGGGGACAGGATGAGGATAGGATGGGGACAGGGTGGGGATGGGATGCGGTTAGGATGAGGATAGGGATGGGGATGGGATGAGGATAGGATGGGGACAAGGTGGGGATGGGATGGGGACAGGATGAGGATAGGGTGGGGACAGGGTGGGGATGGGATGGGGACAGGATGAGAATAGGATGGGGACAGGGTGGGGATGGGATGCGGTTAGGATGAGGATAGGGATGGGGATGGGATGAGGATAGGATGGGGACAAGGTGGGGATGGGATGGGGACAGGATGAGGATAGGGTGGAGACAGGGTGGGGATGGGATGGGGACAGGATGAGAATAGGATGGGGACAGGGTGGGGATGGGATGCGGTTAGGATGAGGATAGGGATGGGGATGGGATGAGGATAGGATGGGGATGGGATGAGGATAGGATGGGGATAGGATGGGGACAGGATGAGGATAGGGATGAGGATGGGATGGGGTTAGGATGAGGATAGGGATGGGAATGGGATGAGGATAGGTTGGGGACAGGATGAGGATAGGATGAGGATAGGGATGGGTATGGGATGAGGATAGGATGGGGACAGGATGAGGGTAGGATGGGGATAGGGATGGGGATAGGATGAGGATAGGATGGGGATAGAATGGGGATGAGATGGGGATAGGATGGGGATAGGATGAAGAGACAGGGACAGGATGGGGACAAAATGGGGACAGGGCTGGAGATGGGGATGAGGAAAGGATGAGGGCAGGTATTGGGAAAGGGATGGAGTCAGGGACAGGACAAGGATAGAAACAAGATGGGGACCAGATGGAGACCAGGATGGGGAGAGGAGTAAGGAAAAGATGGGGACAGGACAGCGAGAGGGCAAGATTGGGACAGTTGTGGAGGAGATGGGATGGGGACAGGGATGGGAAAAGGAATAGGGACAGGAATGGGGACGTTAGGGAGATGTGAGGAGTCCAGGTGCTGTGGCTGGGCTGGTGAGGGAGCAGTGAAGGCCAAGCTGAAGGAGAAGGGAGCTGGGGAAGAAGGAGATACCCAAAGAGGTGCTGAAGGACCCAGAAATCCTTCTGGTTGTCTGTCTTTCCATTCTCTCTGTCCTTCCTATGCTTCTGTCCTTCCTAGCTGTGTGTCTGTGTATTCTTTCTGTCCATCCATCCATCCATCCATCCATCCATCCATCCATCCATCCATCCATTCCATCCTTTCTTTCTGTCCATCCATTCCATCCTTTCTGTCTGTCCATCCATCCCATCCTTTCTGTCTGTCCATCCATTCCATCCTTTCTGTCTGTCCATCCATTCCATCCTTTCTGTCTGTCCATCCATTCCATCTGTCTGCCTCCATCCATCCTCTCTCCCAGACCTCCAATTTGGCCATTTTCAACGTTGAGGGAAGCCACCTGCAGGTTCAAGCTTGTAGCTTTGACACCCCCAAAATTCACCTTTTCTGTTGATGGGAAGAGAGTTAAAGGACATTTGGGAATCTTAGGATTTTTGACTCGAGCCTCTTTGGTTTCAAAATTAACAAATTTGAGGTTTCTTCACCCAAAAAAAAAAAAAATTGAGTCTTCCTCATGGAAAACCACTTCCAACAAAACCATTTATGCACCCCCCCCCCCCCCAAATGAGATAGAGGAGGGGGGAAAAGGGCTGGAAAACGATGTGGGGGGGGGGGAAGGTTTGTTTGCTGCTTTGGGGATTATTTCCCAAACCCTGCAAAAATCCTCCTTGCAAACTTTACATTCCCAAGCCACCTAAAATCCCAAATATTCACTCCAAAAAGATCGTTCTCCCACACCCCCCCATCTCCCATTCCCCCCCCCCCCCTTTTTTTTTTTTTTTTTCCAGCTGGCATTTCTGCTCCTGACGACAAGAGGAGGTGAAACCTCAGCTAGATGGGAGCAGGGTGGAGGTTGGCTCCATCCTTCTAATCCATCATTTTTATTTCCTGCTGTAACTGACAAATTGTTCTGTATTTTATATCAGATCCCTCCAGGCAAAGGGGTGAGGGGGGGTGGGGGTGAGGGGGGGAAAAGAAGAGGACTGCGGGGGTGGCGTTGAGTTGTGGTTGGTGGTTTTATTCTTTCTTTCTTTTGGTATTACCTAGGTTTAAAAAAAATAAAAAAAAAAAAAAAGAGGCGGGGGGGGGGGGGGAGGGAGACGGGGGAAAGGGGGGGAAGAGGGAAAGTCATAAAATCAAATAATAACATGAAAATAATAAAAAAAAAAAAAGAGAGAAAAAGCAGAAAGTTCAACTCGGCCCAAAGAGCAGCTCCGAGGTAATGAGAGCCGCAGAGATGCTCCATAAAAACCCAGCAGGGCTGCCGGGGGGTGGGGAGAGGGAAAAAGCCACTGGGTCGAATCCTTCCCCCCCACACCCCCCCTTTAAATCAGGTTATTGCTGAGCCTCTCAGTCCCCCCAGTTTAATCCCAGTGGGGCTGAGCCTCCTTCCAGTTCCCCCAGGTTTATCCCTCTGAAATTGACTTTTCCCTGAGCCTTCCGCACTCCCATTTTTATCCCAGTGAGGATGAGCCTCTCAGTCCCCCCATCCTTATTCCAATGGCTTGGATCTTTCCAGTCCCCCCCCCCATCCTTACCCCTCTGGATTTGACCCTCCCTGTCCCCCCATTTCATAACCCTCTGGGTTTGAACTTTCCTCTCCCCCCCATCCTTATCCCAATGGATTTGACCCTCCCACTCTCCCCATCCTTATCCCAACAGGTTTGATTCTCCCAGTCCTCCCATCTCATGTCCCTCTGGGTTTGACCTTTCCAGTCCCCTCATTTTTGATCCCTCTGGGTCTGACCTTTCCACTCCCCACCTCCTTATCCCAATGGATTTGACACTCCCAGTCCCCCCATGCTTATCCCAACAGGTTTGATTCTCCCAGTCCCTCCATTTCATATCCCTCTGGCTTTGACCTTTCCATTCCCCTCATCCTTATCCCAACAGGTTTGATTCTCCCCGTCCTCCCATTTCATATCCCTCTGGCTTTGACCTTTCCATTCCCCCCATCCTTATCCCAATGGATTTAACCCTCCCACTCTCCCCCATCCTTATCCCCCCCCAGGTTCAAGCCCCCATTATCCCCCTAAAAACTCCATTATCACCTCCAAACCTCCTTCTTATTAACCCCCCCAAAACCACCCCAAGGACATTTTCAACCTCCTCAATTCCCAGCATCGGGAGCAAACGTATCCAAACCTCCACTTTCCCTCCCCCCATCCCCCCAACCCACCTCTGCTCTCTGCATCCTTGCAGCAAAAAAAAAAAAAAGGACCCAAACCCACTAAAAACCTCGATCCGAGGAAATTTCGATTTATTTATTTGAATCCTATGCAAAGCTTCGATTCTCCTCCTTCCAACCTCCCTTTTTTTTTTCCCCCTTTTTTTTTTCCCCTTTTTCCAGCGGGATTTTAATCGTCTTTCCAAAGGTCAGCACCGCTCCTTCCCGCAGGGTTCATTGCCCTTTATTTATCTCCCCCTGGAGGAGAACTGCATCGGCCGCGTTCTGCTTTCCAAATCCTTCGCTTTTGGGAAAAAAAAAAAAAAAAAAAAAATCAGCTCCAGCAAATTAAAAAGCCAGGGAAAAGAAACAAAAAAAAAAAAAAAAAAAAGAAATTAAAATGGGGGTGGTTCGGGTTTTTTGATGGTTTTCTTTTTTTTTCCCTCCGTCCTCCATTCCAGCCCCAAATCCCCACCTGGTTCTTGCTGCCAAGGGTTGGTTGGCTCAAGGCTTCCTCCACCCCCACCCTGCCTCAGATGTTTTGGTTTGGTTTGTTTTTTTTTTTTTTCCCCCGTATCCGTGATTTTTTTTGCCCCGTTTTGAACGGGATTCGATCTGTTTGATTGAATCGGGGGTGGGGGAAAGTTGGGGGTGGGGGGTTAGTGTTAATTAAAACACAAAGCACCCACCCCCAGCCAACCAGTCTGGTGCCAACCGTGGGCACAAGGACCTGAGGGGAGCACCCAGGTCCCATTCCCCCCCTGCTCACCACTGACACCCCCCCCGAGAATTGCCCCATTGAGGGTGAAAATTGCCCTTTCCTGGGGGGCAGGGAGATGGCAGAAAGGGGGCAGGCAGGGTTTTGGTGGCCACCACCCTGCTTTGAGTAGCCACCACCCTGCTTTCAGTAGCCACCACCCTGCTTTCAGTAGCCACCCGGCCGTGATAAGCCCCCACAGAGGTTCAGCCCTATCCAAAAGCCACCAAAACCTTTCGAGGACATCTTTTTGCGGGTGGAAACCCAACATTTTTCCAAGCCACAGAGGTTCATCCGTAGCCCAAAACCACCAAAACCCTTCGAGGGCATCTTTTTGGGGCTGGAAAACCAACATTTTCCAACCTGAGAAGCCAAATCCTTGAGGGAGGGGGAGTGGAGGTGGGGAGAGAAGGAGCAATTCCTCCTCTCCTGATTCTGGGGAATGCTTCATCATGCTGCAGATCTCGGGGGGCTGCTTTTCCCCTCCCGACTTCACTGTGTCCACCTTGCAAATCCCCACATTTTGGGGGGTGTGAGGATTCGATGCCTTTGGAGCATTTCTGGCTCCTTTCTAAATACCCTGATGGGAGGAAGGGAGCCTTCGTCAGGCTGAGGAGCTGCGGGGAGATAAATCCAAGGAGGAATCAAGCTGCTCCTCTCCGGTGGGATGGGGGATATGGATCCGCCAGGCTTTTTTTTTTTTTTTTTTTTTTTTTTTTTTTTTGAGGGGATAAAGGGGTGAAAAATGTCACCCACGGTGGAGTCGTTCCCCTTGGGACCTCAGTGGGAGCTGGGGAAAGAGACCGTGGTGGTGTCCCCCCCCCTTTTCCTCAAGGTTTGGCTGCTGTAGGCTGCCTCGTCTGAGGCTAAAAGAGCCACTGAATGGTTGTCTTGATGAAAAATTCATTAGCAATTAAATGCGGGGCTGGAGGGGGGGGGGGGAATATGAATGTGGGGACCCCAAACTGGTAGAGAAACAGCCCCGCGTCCCTCTAGGCACCCCAAAAGGGGCCATCACCCCTTTTTCCAGCCTGGCATCTCTTCCCCGGGCTGAAGTTGCTTCCCCGCGGTCAAAACTCCCCCTCCCGAATTTTATTTCTTCGGGCGAAAACATCCCTAAGCCAAAGGATGGGATTTGGGGGTGTCGAGATGTTGCATCAGACCCCGTCTTGGGGGTGAAGCCCACCCCTGCAGCCCCTAACATTTGCTCCCCTCCGGAAGAGGCAGCCCTGGCTCTGCGGCAGTGCCGCCGGATCCCGGTTTTCCAGGAGCTCTTCGGCAGGGGGAGCGTCGCGTCCGCGCATCCGCAGCCTTCCCGCATCCCTGCTCACGGCGGGGACACCACCAGCACCCCGCAACCGTCGGCACCCATCTCATCCCTCCGTATCCCTCTGGATTCGATCCTTCCAATCCCTCCCTCCCTCCTCTTTTTTTTATCCCTCTGGATTTGACCTTCCCAGTCCCTCTATCCTCATCCCTGAGCCTTCCAGACCCCCATTTTTATCCCAGCGAGAATGAGCCTCCCGTTCCCTCCATCCTTATCCCAGTGGGGCATCCTTGGGGTGCTCCTTGGTCCCCCCCCAATCTCCCTTCCAAGCATTTTGGAGCCGAATATTCCCACAGGGAGCTCATCCCTCGCCTAAACCCATTCGAATTCAGCTACTTCCCAGCAGGGAGGAAAACTCTAAATTATCCTGAAGGAGGCAGCAGGGAAAAGGGGAGAGGCAGCCCTGATGTCCCCTGCAGAGGCTGAAGCACAGCCTCGTATTAGACACCAGAGAAGCCCCCAGGGAGGACAATCTCAGCTGCTGGTGCTTTGCAGAATGGCCAAATCCTGCTGCAGACACTTCCCGAAGAGCCAAATCCTGCCAGATCCTTCCCTCGTTTGCTGAGCGGCATCCCAGGGGTAGGGGGTGGCAGAACCCAGCTTTGGGTGGGAGGAAAAAAAACACAACAGGACAGAAGAAGAGGAGAAATAAAAGCTCAAATGATTGAAATCCTTCCCCCAGGGAGGGGACAGTGGGAAAATAATGGACAGAACCCAACCCCCCCACCCCGGATTAATCGGATTTGATTTGCTGATCAAAAGGCAAACGCCTCGCTGCCAGGGAGCAGGATTTGGGGGGAGAGTGGAATTTGGGGAGGGGGGAGAGACGGGGGGTATTGGGAGTGGGATTCGGGAAGGGGAGCAGTGGAAAAGGCGGCTCCAGGTTTGCACAATCCCAAAGTTTTCCCTCTCCTGGCTGCGTTTTCTGGGCAGCCTCCTCCCGTCTGGGCTCTGCTTGCCCCAGCTCGTTCCCACGCCGCGTTCCGGGCTCCGCGCTGGGTTGGGCTCCTTTGTATCCCTTCCAAAGCGGCCAGGAGGGAGGGAAAAGCAGGGAAAAGTCCCTGCTGGAAACGCTGGGCTGGGAGGTGGTGGCTGCCGGGTGGGTTTGGGCAGGGGTGGGAGTGTGGAGAGCCCCCTGGGGTGGTTCAGGACTCTCCTGCGTTTGCTTTCAGTTGTGTGGGGCAGGGGGGGGGAACAGCCCAGCCTTGGTTTGGCTTTCCAAGGGTGGGGAGCATCTTGGGCTTGAACCACAGGAACATCTCCAGCTGGGCTTTGCTCCTGCACCTTAGGATCATCCCCATCCCTGTTTGATTTGTTGGCCTGGGAAAATATCTCAGCCCTGGTTTGGCTTTTGCAGCACCACAGCTGCAGCTTTGCTTTTGCACCAAGGGAGCCTCCTCATCTCAGTTTTGCTCTTGCACCTCTGGGCATCCCCATCCTGGCTTTGAGTTTGCACCAGGGGACAGTCCCCACCTTGGTTTTCCTCTCTACACTTCAGCATCCTCCTCCTCTCAGCTTGGTTTTTTGCATTTTGGTGTGGGGAGGAACATCCCAGCCTTGCTTTGGCTTTTGCACAGGAGAAGCTTCCATGTTGCAGCTCTTCCTCCTCAGCTTCACTTGGCTCTGCCACCAGGAGACCAACCTCACCTTGGTTTTGCTCTTGCACCCCTGAACATCCCCATCCCAGCTCTGCTTGCACACTGGGGCAACGTCTCAGCCTTGCCTTTGCTCTTGCACCCCTGGACACCCCCATCCCAGCTCTGCTTGCACACTGGGGCAACATCTCAGCCTTGCCTTTGCTCTTGCTCCCCTGGACACCTCCCCCTTGACCTTGCTCTTGCACCTCAGATGCAGCCAACCACTGACCTCACCCTGTCTCTGCTCCCACTTCACCCCAACCCCTCCAAGGAGCTCCTCTGGGTGATTGTTTGCCAGGATTCCACGGGGATGCCAAAGGGAAGCTAAAACAATGGAGGAGAAGCCTGTGGAGAGCAGGTTTCTCCCTGTGCTTCATCCCAGGGCAAGCAGGGCTTAGGGGGTGGCTGGAGCTGGGCTGGCTCAGCCTGCTGGGGCTTGTTCCCTGCATACTTGATGGCTGCGTCGCTGAGGTTCTGCCTCCCTTTGGGGCTCTGTGGAGGCTCCAGAGCCTGGGAAGCAGCCACCCTCCCTTTCCCTGCTCCCACCGCTCCAGCATTCCTGCCAAAACCCAGCCCCACATCTCCCTGCTTGCCCCAAGCAGGGATGGATCCTGCCTCCATCCTACAGCCCATCGGCAGCCAGCAGGGAGCTCCGTGGCATGGGGCAAGGAGGAGAAGTCTTTGTGGCTTGGGGGAGGATTTTCTGCATGAAAATGAATAAAAAGGTTCCAAGAGGTTGAAAATGAATCAGTGGAAGCCTGAGAGTGGCCATGGAGCCCTCAGCACGGCAGAGCAGAGACATGGACCTGCTGGAGCAGGGCCAGAGGAGGCCAGAAGGATGATCTGAGGGTGGAAGCCCTCTGCTGTGAGCCCAGGCTGGGAGAGTTGAGGCTGTTCAGCCCAGAGAAAAGAAGGCTCCAAGGTTGACCTTCTGGTGGCCTTTCAGTACTTCAAGGGGCCAGGAGAAAGCTGGGGACAGACTTTTGAGCAGGGCCTGTTGGCGACAGGACAAGGGGGGATGGTTTGCAGCTCAAAGAGGGAGATTCAGAGGGGAGAGAAGGGAGAAATTCTTCATGCTGAGGGCTGGGGGAGAGCCTGGCCCAGGTTGCCCAGAGAGGTGGTGGGAGCTGCTCCATCCCTGGAACCATTCCAGGTCTGGTTTGGGGCTCTGAGCAACCAGTTCTAGCTGGGGATGTCCATGCTGGATGCAGGAGGGTTGGACTGGATGATCTTTAAAGGTCCCTTGGGATGAGCTTTGAAGGTCCCTTCCAATCCAAACCCTTCCATGACTCCATGCTGAACGCCCTTGACGAAACCCAAACTGGTTTCACTCCATTGGGAACGTCCTTCTATCTCTATCCTGATTTAATTGGCTCTGATTTGCATGGGGATAATTATTGGCTGCCTCTGGAAAGGTTGGGAAAGTTATGGAAGTGTCTGGAAAAAAAAAAAAAGACAACCAACAACCAGAAAACCAAAGCTGAGGGATTGGTGAATCACCGACGGCTGCCAGGTTGCTGGGGAGAGCTGGAGGCTTGGGGTGTCCAGTTTGAAGTGTCCCCTGAATGGGATGGGCTCTGCCTGCAGAAAAAGTCAAGGATTTGGAGGGGGAATTTTCTTGGGAAGGGGGCAAAAGGTGCCCTGATGCCACCTGGATGGGCTGGGGGAGCCAGGCCCAAGCATCGCTGCTGCTGCAGGCTGCGATGAATCAACGCTGAGAGAAACCACTCCCTGCATCCCCTCCTCACCCTGCCAGGAGGTGAAAGAGCCTCAAATCGGGGTGCACCCAACTGCCAGGGGGTGCCAAGCTCCGGTGGCTTCACCCCCAGCCCAGCTGCACCCTCTGGATTCCTTTTTTTGGGCCTTTTTTCCTTTTTTTTTTTTTCCCAAGTGAAAAAAAAAAAAACCAACAACAAATCTGCCATGAGCTACACAAAAAAAAAAAAACCAAACAAACAGATCCACACCCCCAAAATCTTTCCCTAGGGATCTGGGGGAGGGAGAGCTCAGGACAGACCCCCGGGGGGCTTGGGGCCACGTGGCAGCATTGGGGCTGGAGCCATAAATCAGAACCTGGCTGCTGCGTGCAGAAAGCAGCAGAAAATCCCCACGGAAGCTGCCGCGGGTGGAGCTGCTCCAGGCTCGGAGCCTCCCCAAGGCTTTGGGGACATCTCAGGGTGCTCCATGCCCCCCTTCCCCCTCCTAATTTGGGGATAGGCATTAAGGATGTGAGTCCCTCCCCCACTCTTTGCATCGATTTTGGGAGCGCATCCAAACGGCTACCCGAAAGGGTTTGGTTTTAGGAGGATCTTTTCTCGGGAGCTCTGGCTCCGTCCGGTGTTTGTTCGGGCTCTGGAATAATTTGGGAGCATCCCAAAATAATTGGAATTGGCGGCGTGGCTGCCTCCTGCTATGCGAGCTGCGGTCACTAGATGGGGAGAGAACAGCTTAGCAGGAGCTGCCTCCTGCTCCTGCCTGCTCCTGCCTGCTCCTGCCTGCTCCCAGAGCTCCTCCAGCCACGCCGAGCTGGGATCTCGGGCCCTGAGCTGGAGCAGGATGGGTGCTGGGGGTGGATGGGTGCTGGGGAAAGAAGGGTGATGGGGGAAGAAGGGTGCTGGGGGAAGAAGGGTGATGGGAATGGATGGATTCTGGAGAAGGAAGGGTGCTGGGGGAGGATGGGTGCTGAGGATGGATGGATGGTGGAGAAGGAAGGGTGCTGGGGGTAGAAGGGTGCTGAGGATGGATGGATGGTGGAGAAGGAAGGGTGCTGGGGGTAGAAGGGTGCTGAGGATGGATGGATGGTGGAGAAGGAAGGGTGCTGGGTGTAGATGGGTGCTGAGGATGGATGGATGGTGGAGAAGGAAGGGTGCTGGGGGTAGAAGGGTGCTGAGGATGGATGGATGGATGGTGGAGAAGGAAGGGTGCTGGGGGTAGAGGGTGCTGAGGATGGATGGATGGTGGAGAAGGAAGGGTGCTGGGGGTAGAAGGGTGCTGAGGATGGATGGATGGTGGAGAAGGAAGGGTGCTGGGGAGGATGGGTGCTGAGGATGGATGGATGGTGGAGAAGGAAGGGTGCTGGGGGTAGATGGGTGCTGGGGATGGATGGATGGTGGAGAAGGAAGGGTGCTGGGAATGGATGGGTGCTGGGAATGGATAGGTGCTGGGGGTGGATGGGGGCTGCAGATGCACCCCAGCACCCCTGAGTCAATCCAATGGGCACCCACCAAGCTGCATCCCAGCACGTCCAGGTCCACTGGGATGAAGGAGTTATGGATCAGGGTTTGTCCTGACCCCGTGGCCACCTGGATCGTGGTGCTCCCAGGGCTGGGAGATGATGGAGGATCCTCCCACCCCCTGCCCAACATCAAAATCCAACAGAGAAGCCGAGGAGATGCAATGGGGGAGGGGTGGGGGGCGGTCCAGCCGCAGCAATGCTGTGCTGTGTCCTTCCTCCCCAGCAGGTGAAGAGGATGCTGAAGCCACTGCAGAGCCCCTCAGGCGAAGCTCAAACCCTCCCCTTCCTCCTCATCCCCTATCTCCCCCTTCCCACAAGCCGTGAGGGTCCCAGTGTGGGTCTCTCTGAGCCCTTCCCTGCCACCCACCCGCGGCGAATCCTCCTCGGCGGGCAGGGAACCCCCCGGCTGGAGCCGAATCCCCTCGGTGCCGCTGCCGCCTCCTCTCAGCTCCCCGGGCATGAGTTATAATGGGCAATAAAAAGGGAAATCAGAGCACTGGTGCCAGTTGCTGTGACTAATCCAAGCCCCAGCCCATTAACTGGTGAGGGGAGCATCCATCCTGGCTCTCGTTAGAAGCTCCACCAAATCCCCAGGGATAAATCTCCTGGCGCGGTGCGGTGGGCACAGCAGCGCCCCTCCCCCCCCTCCTCGGCCACCCCTCCCCAGCAAGGGTTTGCTCCTCGGCAGGAGCCGAAGGGCATCTGGGCTCTGGTTGGGAGCTGGGGGATGCACAAGGGATGGAGCTGGGCACTTGGGTCTTGTCCTTAGCATGGGGATGGGAATGGAGGGGCTGGGAATGGAGGGGCTGGGAACGGAGGGGCTGGGAACGGAGGGGCTGGGAACGGAGGGGTTGGGAATGGAAGGGATGGGAATGGAAGGGATGGGAATGGAAGGGATGGGAATGGAGGGGATGGGAATGGAGGGGATGGGATGTTGCAAAAGGGCACAAGGATGAAGATTGAGCGCCAGGAGGATCCCACACAGAGGGAAGTGGGGAAGGGAAACTGAGGCATGGAGCAGCTGGGGCCGAGGCAGCACTGGAGGGCAACCCAGCACTGACAGCATCCCAATGCCAGTGGCATCCCAGCATCCCAGCACCAACAGCATCCCGGCACCAACAGCATCCCAGCACCAACAGCATCCCGGCACCAGCAGCACCCCAGCACCAGCAGCATTCCAGCACCAACAGCATCCCAGCACCAGCAGCATCCCAGCACCAACAGCATCCCAGCACCAACAGCATCCCAGCACCAGCAGCATCCCAGCACCAACAGCATCCCAGCACCAGCAGCATCCCAGCACCAACAGCATCCCAGCACCAGCAGCATTCCAGCACCAGCAGCATTCCAGCACCAGCAGCATCCCAGCACCAACAGCATCCCAGCACCAGCAGCATCCCAGCACCAGCAGCATCCTAGCACCAGTGGAACCCCAGCACCAGCAGCATCCCAGCACCAACAGCATCCTAGCACCAACAGCATCCCAGCACCAGCAGCATCCCAGCACCAACAGCATCCCAGCACCAACAGCATCCCAGCACCAGCAGCATCCCAGCACCAGCAGCATCCTAGCACCAGTGGAACCCCAGCACCAGCAGCATCCCAGCACCAACAGCATCCCAGCACCAACAGCATCCCAGCACCAGCAGCATCCCAGCACCAACAGCATCCCAGCACCAGCAGCACCCCAGCACCAGCAGCAACCCCTTCCACCCTGCAAGACCTTGCCTCCAAATCCCATTTTATCCTGGGCTGGGGACTGAGATCCCATTTTCTGCCAGCCCAGCACAGGTGCAGCTTAGGGGAATCCCTCCCCTCTGAAGCTGCTGCTGGCAGCACAGCCTTGGCCCAGGGTGTTGATTTAAAAGCTGCTTCACGTGGAAGCCATCAGCAGCAAGCGATGGAAATCCATCAAAGGCAGGTTCAGACCCTTCTGAAAGGACCCAGAGCCAGGGGCTGGGGGCCATAAATCGACATCAACATCAACACTGGCATCAGCATCACCATCAACATCAACATTGACACTGACATCAACAACATCAGCATCAACATTGACATCAACATTGACATCAACATCAGCATCAACATTGACATCAACATCAACACTGACATCAACATCAGCAGCAGACATTGAATGAAAGAGGTGCAAGTGGGAGGTGCTGAGTGGAGATTTCTCCCTCTTCAGCCAAGAGGCTGCTGAGGAGCAGGGATGGTCCCACCTGGCTGTGGCTGCACCGTTCTGGTGTTGCCTGAAGTGTGGCCACACTCTTGAAGGGTTCTGAAGGGTAACAAGAGGTGGAAAGGGACCTCTGGTCCCTCCATGCCAGCTCAGGGACAAACCTGGGCTCTGGTTGAGGCTCTTTGGGCTGTCACAGTGGGATTGGGGCTCAGTTGAGGTTGCAGGGATGAGGGATGCTGGCTGGAAGGAGCCCTGGAGGACTCTCAGTCAAGCTTGGACCACTGGAGGTGACCAAAGCTTGAAGACCTCAAGATGGTGATGCCAAGGATGGAGATGTTCCACTCTCCTTAACCCAGGCAAGCATGGGGAGCTGAGCTGGAGTCAGTGGGCAGCATGAGGACCTTCATGGTGGTTCCTCTGCCCTGACTTTGATGTCATTTCTCCAATGGGACAAATTGGAGGATGCCCTTGGCTAGAAACCACTGATGATGATGATCAGGGACTTGAGATCCATCTAACACATCCTGGACCTGGACAACCTCCTCTTCTCCTCATCCTGGAGCAGTCCTCACCACCTAGAAACCTTGGCTAGAAACCACTGCTGAAGATCAGGGAGTAGAGACCTATCTAACACATCCTGGACCTGGGCAACCTCCTCTTCTCCCCAGCCCGGAGCAGACCTCAGCATCCATCTGGAGCTGGCTGATTTTGGGAGGTCTTCCAACTCAACTTCCACTTCACAGTGGACACACAGCCAGCACCCTGCTGCCTGGCCACTGGACCTCCTCCTGGAGCACCTAAATCTTCTTGGAAGCAAGTCAGAATCTGCCAGGCTTGGAGATGTTTTTACAACCTCCCTCCCTTCCCCCCACCTCTGCCCGCGGCTGCGGCTGGAGCAGGGTCCCCGTGGGGAGCTGGAGCTGGCCCTGGCTTGGCAGGGACTCAGCTGGCATCACCACCCTCTGAGCAGCCTCCTTGTCAAGGAGCTGGAGAGCCTCCAACTCGATGGTTTTCATTTCATTCTCAGCTCCTTGCCAGCAGAGGCCTCATTGCCTCATTGACCACGCAGGGGGAGCAGCTGCTGGCTGGGAGGAACCTGCCAGAGCTGCTGGTGGGACCATCCTGGCTGGTGCTGAGCAGTTCCCAGCCTGGTTCCCCAGCAGGTGCCTCTTTTTTTCTTTTTTTTTTCTCATGGGGACACCACCTGGGACGGGCTCTGGAGGTTGAGTTGTGGTTTCTGGATGGCCCCAGAGCAACTCCCTCCCCATCAAGGCCCTGCAGTTGTGGTGGGACCAGGACGTGGCGGGGAGCAGATGTGTGGTGCACCAAGCAGGTGCTCCTGGCAGCAATTCTGGGTTGGAAGGGACCTCCAAAGGTCATCTGATCCAACCCCCTCTGCAGTAAGCAAGAGCATCCTCACCTAGATCAGGTTGCCCGCAGCCTCTTCCCACCACCAAACCCAACAAGAGGTGGCAACTCAGTGGCATTGACTTGGTGCCCAGAGAAGGCTTTGCCCCATCCTGGGAAGTGTCCAAGGTCAGGAACTTTGAGCAACCTGATCTAGTGGAAGATGTCCCAGCTCATGGTCAAGGGCTTGGGTTAGATGATCCTTTAGGTCCCTTCCAACCCAACCTCATTCCATGGTTCTTTGATCCATGCGTCACCTCCGTGCCCTCAAGGGGGTGGCTTGATGGCACTTTGGCATCACCCCAAGTGCTTTGACCTTGGAGAACTGACCACTTGCTGCCAGCTTAAGGGATGGAACATGGCCACGAGGAGGAACTTCTTTCATTTAAGGGTCCTGGAGCCCTGGAGCAGGCTGCCCAAAGAAGTGGTGGAGTCTCCATCTCTAGAGACATTCCGAACCCACCTGGATGTGGGTTCCTGTGTGACCTTCTCTAGGTGACTCTGCCTTGGCAAGGGGGAGGGGGACTGAAGGATCTCCAGAATTCCCTTCCAACAACTCTCATTCTGTGACCTGGAGAGGACCTCATGGCGATGAGACTTCCCCAGACAGCTCCTCAAGCCTCAGCCAACCAGCAGGAGATGGAACTGACAGCACTTTGGCATCACCCCAAGCACCCTGACCATGGAGAATCGTCCACTTCCCATGGGTTTCAGGGATGAAACCAAGCTGGAGAGCTGGCTGGGTGGGAGCCACCTCACCTCCTCCTCTGGCCATGGGGGTTTGGGGCTGTTCCAGCAGCTCCCTGTCCTGCCGTCGCTTCACGAGGTTGGATGTTGAGCTGGAGATAATGAAGCCCAAGAGCATTAAACCTTGGCCAGATACCAGCCTTGGAGCTGCCTCAACCACCAGCCTTGGAGATGGCTTCCAGAATTTGTAATCCCTTTCAACAGTCCTCTCCATCAGCTGGGCCAAAGGAAGCAAGGGTGGGAGGGGAAGGGTTGGGAAAAAAAGAGGGAGGAAACAAACACTTCCCTCTGGGGAGATCTAGGAGGGCTTAAGAGCCCCACTGGAGGTCCCACCCCCACCCCATGGCCTCAGCCAATTAGCTGAGGTAATGAACTCTGCTTCAGGCTCTTCATTGGGACCATCATCATGGTCCCCAACTGGCCAGAGATTGGTCAGAGATTCATAGATCCATGGCATGGGTTGGGTTGGGAGGGGTCTTGAAGATCATCTAGTTCCAACCCCTTGTAGACATCAGAGGGGCCCATGGCAGGGGGGCTGGAACTGGATGGTCTTCAAACTTCCACTAGATGATCTTCAACCTTTCCCTAGATGGTCTTCAATCTTTCACTGGAGGGTCTTCAACCTTTCCCTAGATCATCTTCAGCCTTCCACCAGGTGATTTTCAATCTTCCACTGGATGATCTCCAACCTTTCCCTAGATGATTTCCAACCTTTCCCTAGATGATCTCCAATCCCCAACCCTGGAGCCCTCCAACCCCCAACCCTGGATCCTTCCACTCCCCAACCCTGGAGCCCTCCTACCCCCAACCTTGGATCCTTCCAACCCCAACCCTAGATCGTTCCAGCCCCCAACCATGGAGCCCTCCAGCCCCCCACCCTGGATCCTTCCAACCCCCAACGCTGGATCCTTCCAGCCCCCAAACCTGGATCTTTCCAACCCCCAGCCCTGGATCCTTCCAGCCCCCCACCCTGGATCCTTCCAGCCCCCAAACCTGGATCCTTCCAGCCCCCAAACCTGGATCCTTCCAGCCCCCAACCCTGGATCCTTCCAACCCCCAACCCTGGATCCTTCCAACCCTCAACCCTGGATCCTTCCAACCCCAACCCTGGATCCTTCCAGCCCCCAACCCTGGATCCTTCCAACCCCCAACCCTGGATCCTTCCAACCCTCAACCCTGGATCTTTCCAACCCCCAACCCTGGAGCCCTCCAACCCCTCCTTCTGCTCTTTGAGGATGCCTGAAGTGGAAAAAAAAAAGACTCCCCAAATAAATCAAACTTGTAACTGGTCTCTAAACATCACATTGATGGCAGCTGGAAAGGGGCCATGGCTGGCTCCAACGGAGCTGTGGCTTTTCTTGGCTGCAGCTGGAAAGGTCTGGGGCAAACCATCCTGAGTTTGCTTGCTCTGCTGGTGGAGGGGAGGAGGAGGGACACACACACACACACACACACTCTGGGCTTGGGGGTAGGGAAGGATTCTGACCCAAGAGAGGAAGCTGGAAACCATAACTCACCTGGAAGAGGTCTTGTTGGCAAGTTTGCCTCGGCTGGTGGGGTTGGAATGCAGCTCCTCATGGTGAGTGACAAGGAGGAATTATGCTGGGACAGAAAATGGCTTTTTTTCCACCCTCCTGCCCAGCTCCCACCAGGGCTGGCACCCAGCTGTGTTATTCTGGAGCTGCATCTCCTGGGCTGGTCCCACCGCGGGGGCTGCAGGCTGAGGGTTTGCTCAGCGATGGCAGCAGCCCTCCCAGGTGTCCCATCCTGTGGTGTCCTCACACAGCAACCACCCTCCTCCCCTTCAGATCCCACCTCTAGCCCCACAGCTCTCCTCTGGCCACAGAGGACCACTTGCTTCAATAGGTGAGGTCACCAGTGGAGCTTTTCCCACCTTCTACTCCCCTCCCAATGGCTTTCTGCGATGGATTTCTTCCTGGTGGCTCCATCTGAGCAGAACAGTCCCTGGGCAGGACAAATCCAGACCTTTTCTCCCCCAAAAGATCAAATCTGGCTGCTGGCAGGGGATGGCTCCCTAATATCTCCCCCATCCCAAGCAGCCCAAGGCCCCTCACCCATACTGGGTGCACTGGGATGGAGAGAAACGGCCAAGAGGGTCCACTGGGATTTTGGGAACAAAGCCCCACAGCCACTGGGTGTCCCTGCTGCAGCATGGAGCAGCCCAAACCCCCCATGAGAGGAGGATGCTTGGTAGCCAAGCAGCCACTGGGACGAGCCAAGAAACTCTTCCCATCCAGCAGCTCCAAACCTGGCAGCAACTCCCTCGGCTCAGAACTTCTCCCTTGGCTCCCAGGCTGCTTTTCCAAGCCTGGGTCATTATTTTTGCAGCTTGCTCGGTGTTCAGAGTGGCTGAACCTGCTGTGAGGAGCTTTGGGGATTATTTATGGCTAATTATTGGTGTTGGGTCAGCAGGGAGGGGTGGAGGGATCCAACACTGAGGTGCTTGCAGGACTCCTTCCAAGCTGTGTTGGGTTCCTCCACCCCGGCGTGCGTCCGGACGATGCCAGCTCACGTCAGCCTTCATCCCACCCCCTCCCTGCCCCCTTCCCATCAATAAATTTTCAGTCAAACCAGACTTGAGAAGGGGAAAATCCTTGTGCAGAAGACCTTTTGGTGTCTTTCCAGGCAAGCTCTTGTCAAGCCATCAGTGGGAGCAGCTGAGAGCAGGGGTGGAAGGAGCTCAGCTGCAGGCAGGGTTCGCATCGCATTGACTCCGGCTGCCAAACATCTCCTCCTCTGCAGCTGAAAGTGATAAGGCTGGGGGGTGGTGAGGAGGGAAAAAAAGGGGGAAAAAAATAAAAAGGTAGTCCTGGAGTCAATTTTGCAAAGCAGCTTTTAAAAATCCCCAGGCCAGGCTTTGTGGTTGCAGCCTCAGCTCTCTCTGCACGGCCAGGAGACGTCGCTCGCTTCAAAGGCAGGAGGAGGAAAGGTCTTTGAGTCACAGCTCACTCTGGAGAGCTTGTGGAAGGAGATGAGCTCCTGCAGATCCCATCCCTAGGACAACTGGAGCTGATGGAGAGAGTCCAGAGGAGGCTCTGAAGATGCAAAGGTTGAGAGCCTTGGAGCTGTGGAGCCTGGAGGAGAGCAGCCCCAGAAGGGATCTGAGCAATGCTCAGCAAGAGCTGAAGGGTGGGGGGCAAGAGGCTGGGGGTCAGTGGTGCCCAGGGACAGGACAAGGGGCAAGGGGCACAAACTGGATCCCAGGAGGTTCCATGAGGAGATCCTGCCTCTGCCATGCCCACAGCTCCAGCTGGATGCTTTTTCACCATTCATTTGGGGTGAGAAAATGCCTTTTTTTTTTTTCCTTTGCTGACCCTTCTCTGTTGACATGACCGAAGGGCACAACCCTCCAAGCCACAAGAGAATCCACACAGGTGAGAGAGAATGGTGAGGACTTGAGCAGAGGAGGAGGTTTTTTTGGTGGACCACCTCACTCCCAGAGCATCTCCATCTCCCATTCCATTCAGTGGAAGGGACACAAAGTCCAGCCAAGGTGACACCATCCCACCTGAAGCCAGGTGAAGCTGGGGCCAAGGCTGCTCCCACAGCAATGCCTCTCCCAGGGGATTTGGAATCACTGAGGGTTTCAAACCCAGCCTAAAGTCCCTTGCTGGAGCAGCTAAGCTAAGCTCTTGGCTTGATGCTCAACTCCCAGCCCTGAAGCACCTCCAGAGCCAAGCTCCTGGGCTCGGCAGATGGACGCTGAGGGAGTGTTTCTAATGCCCTGAAATAAAGCAGGTTTGGAAGTGATGTCATCATCCTGCCTTAAGTGCTGGTGGTTCCTCAAGCTCCAGTTCCCTCTGGCATCTTCCGAAGAGACGACACTGAGGCCTGAAAGAGTTTTTTTGGGGAAGGTCCTCCCATGGTGGCCACCAAGGAAGGGACTTTTGGAGGTGCATCGTCTCTGCACGGCGTGTGGAGAGCAGTCCCCAGGAGCAGCCCCAGCTGGATGGAACATCACAGAATCAATCAGAGAATGGCTCAGGCTGGAAGGGACCTCAGAGATCATCTCCTCTAACCCCCAGCCGTGGGCAAGGACACCTCTCAACCAGCCCAGCTCAAGACCTCATCCAACCTGGTCTTGAATACCCCTGAGGGAGAAGGCATCCACAGCCTCCCTGGGCAGCCTGTTCCCTCCTGCTGAAGAACTTCCTCAGCTCCAGTCTAACCCTGCTCTCCCTCAGCTTCAAACCATTCCCCCTTGTCCTGGGGCACTCTTTCCAGGTTATTTCCCAGTGATCTGCAGGAGAAGAGCAACCCTGATGACCTCCAAGTCCATGCTCAGCTTTTTGTTCCTCACCAGGCAGCACAACCAAAGCCTCTTTTGTTGTCCCTCGCCGTTGATTTCTTCCAAGCCTTAACTAAAGCAGCTTTGAAAAGGTCCTCTGGAAGGAGGGAGCTGCATTATTATGGTAATTGTCTCCTGCTAATTATGCTCATTACCCTAATAACCGTTTTGTTGTCACACAAATAAAGTGGATTACATCATTTGGGAAGTGCCAGAGGCAATCGATGGCTCCGGAGCAGCCAGCAGGAGAGTTCTGGGGGATTACTCCTTGGGCTTGGCTGGGAAGGGGACCCCAGCAAGGGCACCTCCAAGCTGGGATCTGCCTCTGCAGATGCAACTCAGAGAATCACAGACTGGGTTGGAAGGGTCCTTAAAGGTCATCTAATTCCAGCCCTTTGCAATGGGCAGGGACACCTCCTACCAGACCTGGTTGCTCAAGGCCTCATCCAGCCTGGCTTTGAACAATGCCAGGCTTGGAGCCTCCAGAACTCCTCAGCTCCACTGTCTAACCACCCTCATGGAGACCATGACCAGATCAAGCCAACCCCTTCCACCCATCCTGCCACACAACCCCACCAGCACCCCCCTGCTTTCATCTGGAGAGGAAGAAGCTCCAGGGAGACCTTAGAGCAGCTTTCCAGTGCCTGAAGGGGGCTCCAGGAGAGCTGGGGAGGGACTTTGGACAAGGACGGGGAGTGCCAGGATGAGGACCAATGGATTGAGACTGGAAGAGGGGAGATTGAGACTGGAGATGAGGAAGAAATTCTTCAGAGTGAGGGTGGGGAGACACTGGGACAGGTTGCCCAGGGAGGCTGTGGATGCCTCTTCCTGGAGGTGTTCAAGTGCAGGTTGGATGAGGCCTTGAGCAACCTGGGCTGGTGGAAAGCTGAAGATCATCCAGTTCCAACCCCCCCTGCCATGGGCTTTGCTGAATGGTCTTTGAGGTCCCTTCCATACCGACCCAACCCAACCCATCCCAGGAATCTCTGAGAGAGATTTGCCCTTGGGATGTGCTGCCCAGGGAGGTGGTGGAGTCACCATCACTGGAGATGCTCAAGAGAAGCCTGAATGAGGCACTTAGTGGTCTGGGTGATTGGATAGGGCTGGGTGATAGGTTGGACTGGAGGATCTTGGAGGTCTCTTCCAACCTGCTTGATTCTCTAAGTGGAGGGGGCCAGGCTCTTCTGAGTGGTTCACAGTGATAAGCCAAGGAACAACGGCTTCAAACTTGACCAGAGAAGATTTTTCACCTCAACGTGAGGAGAAACTTCTTCACAGTGAGGGTGACAGAGCCCTGAAACAGACTCCCCAGGGTGGGGTTGTGGAGTCTCCTTCTCTGGAGACTTTCCAAACCCACCTGGATTGCGTTCCCGTGGGGACTACCCTAAGCGCTCCTGCTCTGGCAAGGTGGGGTTGGACCTGATGATCTCTTGAGGTCCCTCCCAACCTCTGACATGCTGTGAGACTGAGATCCAAACAGCCTCCACTCCCCCACCTCATTTTCCCAAGGGGATCCAACCCCAAGCAGCTGTTTTGCCTCGGGGGTGGTTTTTTTTGTTTGGTTATTTTTTTTCTCTCCCGGTGAGCTCCAGGGCTGCACTGGTGGCTTTCAGCCTCCACTCCTGCTCTGATGAGCCCTTGGAGCTTCTTTTTTTTTTTTTTTTTTTTTTTTTTTTTCCCCTTCTCCTCTCTTTTACACCAAAGCAAGCCAGGTTGATGTATTTTTAAATGGTTTGAGTTTTATCACCCTTGCTTAATGATTTGTCGCGTTATTTATTAGAGCCTGGGATCTCCAGAGGGGATTCATCGCATTAAAGGATAAATAATGTGGCAAATAGTTCAATAGGGCTATAAAAAATAAAAGGGGAGGGGGTCTGGGAGGGGGGTGTGGAAGAAAAAAAAAAAAAAAAAAAGAGGATTTGGAAATAAGTTGACCTCTGCTTGCTCCAGGTAAAAGAAGGTGAGGAATGGTAATAGGTGTCGTGGCCTGAGGGGTGACAAATGGAGCAGGGGTTGGTGGGGGACCCACAGACACAAAGTGCAGCAGAAAGTTTCTTGCAGGGGCTAAAAATGCAAAGGAAAAGGGAAAAAAAAAATCTTCGATTTAGCAGCTCAGTGGCAGAAGGCACAGAAGGACTCAGGTGGGAAGGGAGCTCAGAGAGTATCTGCTCCAAGCTCCCCACCGTGGGCAGCTTGGGTTAAAATATTCCTCCCCCCTCCCCTTAGCAGGGTGGAAAATTCACCACAGCCCTTGGTGAAGTTGCCCTCTGAGGGTTCAGAGAGTTAGGGAATGGCTCAGGTTGGAAGGGGCCTCAGGGATCATCTACTCCAACCCCCCTGCCATGAGCAGGGACAGCTCTCAACCAGCTCAGGTTGCTGAGGGCTTCATCCAGCCTGGCCATGAACACCCCCAGGGAGGAGCCATCCACAGCCTCCCTGGGCAGCCTCTTCCAGACTCTGACCACCCTCCTCCTGCAGAACTTCTTCCTCACATCCACTCCAACCCTGCTCTCCCTCAGCTCCAAACCATTCCTCCTTGCCCTGTCTCCAGACCCCCAGCAAAAGTCTCTCTGCAGCCTTCCTGCAGGATCCCTTCAGGCAGCTCTGAGCTCCTCCTGGAGCCTTCTCCTCTGCAGGCTGCACACCCCCAGCTCCCTCAGCCTGTCCCTCCCAGCAGAGCTGCTCCAACCCTTGGATCATCTTTGTGGCCTCCTGTGGACCCTCTCCAGCAGCTCTGTGTCCTTCTTGTGCTGGGGACCCCAGAGCTGGAGGCAGGATTGGAGGTGAGGTGTGAGCAGAGCAGAGCCCAGGGGCAGGATCCCCTCTGCTGCCCTGCTGCCCACACTCCTCTGGCTGCAGCCCAGCACACAGCTGCCTGAGGGCTGCAGGAGGGCACTGCTGGCTCCTGGGGAGCTCTCCTGATCACAGTTTTGGGTCTTGCTGGAGTCAAGCCCAGCAGCAAGTCCCTTCCTCCCCGTGGCTTTGGCATCTTGGGCTCCTTTGGGATGTTTTGAGTCATCCAGAGCAGAGGATGAGTTTTCCAGCAGGTAAATGCAGCCACTCTGCAAATATTTTTTTTCCCCCCTCCTGGCTGCCTCCAGGAGCCAAGAAAAACCAAACCTTAACAGCTAAACATTCCCAGAGCCTGGACACAGTTTGGAGATCTCTTCCTGGAGAAGGGGGAGGAGGAGGAGAAGAGGAGGAGGAGGAGAAGGGGGAGGAGAAGGCTGAGGAGGAGAAGGAGAAGGAGAAGCAGAAGGAGAAGGAGAAGGAGAAGGAGAAGGAGAAGGAGAAGGAGAAGGAGAAGGAGAAAGGAGAAGGAGAAGGAGAAAGAAGGAGAAGGAGAAGGAGAAAGAAGGAGAAGGAGAAGGAGGGAGAAGGAGAAGGAGAAGGAGAAGGAGAAGGAGAATGAGAAGGAGAAGGAGAAGGAGAAGGAGAAGGAGAAGGAGGAGGAGAAGAGAAGGAGAAGGAGGAGGAGGAGGAGAAGGAGGTGGAGGAGGAGGAGAATGAGGTGGAGGAGGAGGAGGAAGAGAAGGAAGAGGAGGAGGAGAAGGAGGAGAGGAGAAGGTAGAGGAGGAGGAGAAGGAGGAGAAGGAAGAGGAGGAGAAGGAGGAGAAGGAAGAGGAGGAGGAGAAGGAGGAGGAGGAGGAGGAGATCTTGCAGCTTCCTTCACTAGGAATCAAGTCTCATTTTAAGAGCCAATTTGATTCACTTTCAAGGCCCAGGTTGTTGTTGAGTTTTTCTTCTTCTTTTTTTTTCCTCTTCTTTTTTTTTTTTTTCTTCCTCTTTCATGCTTTGTGCATTTATTCCCTAATTTTATGACTCCATTTAATTAGATCCTGCACATTGGTTTTATTGTTCAAACATGTCCTTGTTTTCTTTCTAACTGGATTTCATGGCACCAGGGGGACAGGGAGGAAAATATCACATTCCAGCATCGACCGTCGAAATCAGACCTCGATCCGAACGGAGCTGCCGGCTCGTAAATCCCGACCCAACAGATGGGAAAGGAGGGAAAATATTCACAGCATGCAGGAAAGGGACTCACCACCACCATCCCCCCCCCCCACCCCCCCCCCCACCCCCTCCTCCTCTCCAAGACCTTCAAATTACAGCCCAAGGAGGAGCTGAAGTAGAGCAGCAGCTCCCTTGGAACGACACCAAGAAGTTGTTCGCAGGATTCCTTTTTATGGGCTGACAATGGGTTAGGGTTGGTGTCCTCCCCCCGACTCCCACCCCACCACCATCTCCAGGATGGATTGATGGGCATGGTGGGGTTGGGTTGGGTTGGAAGAGACCATGAGGATCAGCTGGTTCCAATCCCCCTGCCATGGGCTGTGCCATATCTCCACAGCTTTGAAAGCCCTCTGGGGATGGGGACTCCACCACTGCCCTGGGCAGCCTGGGCCAGGCTTGGACAACCTTCAAGGGGCAGAAATTGTTCCTCATGGCCAACCTGGACCTGCCCTGGGGCAACTCATCCTGTCCCTTGTTCCTTGGGAGAAGAGACCAGTCCCTACCTGGCACCAAGCTGCTTGTAGGCAGTTGCAGAAAGCCAGAAGGTCTCTCCTCAGCCTCCTCTTCTCCAGGTTGAGCACCCCCAGGTCCCCCAGCTGCTCCTCCCCAGCCCTGTCCTCCAGACCCTTCCCCAGCTTCCTTGCCCATCTCTGACCATCCTTGGGCCTGAAAAGACACCAGGCTTTGGGGGCCTGAGCTGAGACCTCACACCAGGCTTCAACCCCTCCAACCAAGCCATTTTTGAGGCTCCTCATCCTCTTCCCATCCCTTGCCATACCCAGGGGGGTTCATTGCAGACTCTCCACCACCACCTTGCCCTCACCACAGCTGCCAGAACAGGCAGCTCACAGCACAGGGCAGCTCCTAGCCCTCACCAAATCACCACATTCCTCTTGTCCTCTCCCTTCTTCTAGACCATTTGGGACCTCCCATTCTATGATTCCATGCCCCATGCCATGGCATTGTAGATGCTACCAATCCCAGCCTCTCGCCCAGCTGAAGCTTCCCCAAATCCTTCTGCTTGCTCCAGGTTTCCTTTGAGGTCCTCTCCTGCTGAGGAGCTGATTCCCACATCCCTTGCAAACCCCAAGTGGTCAGATTAAGGTGGGGGCTTTTTGAGGGGAGGTGGGGAGGAAGGGGAGCTTTGCTCACCCTGGGTTGGAGCAGATGGCTGGAGAAATGAAGAATGGTTCTGGGAACTTCCCTGGGGATGCCTGAGAAAGGGGAAGGGGGAAAAGAAAAAGAAATCCACACAGCTTCGAGACACTTGATCAGAGGGCTGGAGGTTGGCTGGAGGAAACTGAGACCCTGGGGGCTTTGTCTCTGGGTTCCTGAGGGCTGGGGGTTGGGGGGGAGGGGGGGCTGGAAGGGAGCCGGCTGCAGGCAGAAATCGATTAGTGCTGGGGGGAACCTGAGCCGGAGCTGCAGCCAGCAGGGCTGGCCCGAGCTGCAAATCATCCCCAGCAGCAGCAGCAGGGCTGGGCTGGGGCTCTGCAGCACCCCCCGCGGCTGTAACTCATGGCACAGCAGGGTCCTGGGTCCATCCTGCTCCCTCTCCTGGCTGTGGACCGTGGGATGGAGGAGCTGCAACCTCCCACCGGGCTCCTGAAGGGGTCTGGCTGAGAGGTGCAGTGTGGGGTGGTCCCCCCACCCCAGGTGGGGTACAGGGGAGGTGTCCTTGTGCACCTGGTCCCGTGGCTTGCTGGAGTGAGAGGAGCTTTGGGGTGACTGCTGGATGCTGGGAGGTCTCAGCTTCTTCTCTGCTTTCCTCCCAGCTGCCATCAGCCAAAAACATGAAAGCAACCAGGGCTGGTGGATCCAGGGGAATGAAGGAGAAGCCCTGTGGCGGATGCTGGAGGGATGTGGAGGGGAAAGGAGAGCCTGAGAAGATGACTTCTCACTGGGAAAGCAGATGTGGTGTCCAAGGCTGAGGTGTGACCTTCTGCTCTGACACAGGGATGCAGGGATCCATCCATCCCCTGCAGCTGGAGAGCACAGGGATATTCCTGCAGCATCACTTTCCCTGCAAGTCCTTCTCCAAATGGTCCACAGCACCACCTGGGCCCATGCAAGGTCTCTTGTTTTAGTCTTCATGGAATTATGGAACCATTTTGCTTGGAAGAGACCTTTCAGATCACAGAGTCCAACCACCAACCCAGCACTGCCCCAGGGCACCACTAAACCATGGCCCTCAGCACCACCAGCTCCAGGACTTTGAAAGCCCTCCGGGGATGGGAACTCCACCACTGCCCTGGGCAGCCTGGGCCAGGCTTGGACAACCTTCAAGGGGCAGAAATTGTTCCTCATGGCCAACCTGGACCTGCCCTGGGGCAACTCATCCTGTCCCTTGCTCCTTGAAATAAGAGATCAATCCCCACCTGGCACCAAGCTGCTTGCAGGCAGTTGCAGAGAGCCAGAAGGTCTCTCCTCAGCCTCCTCTTCTCCAGGTTGAGCACCCCCAGGTCCCCCAGCTGCTCCTCCCCAGCCCTGTTCTCCAGACCCTTCCCCAGCTTCCTTGCCCATCTCTGACCATCCTTGGGCCTGAAAAGACACCAGGCTTTGGAAGCCTGAGCTGAGACCTCACACCAGGCTTCAACCCCTCCAACCAAGCCATTTTCAAGGCTCCTCATCCTCTCCCCGTCCCCTGCCATACCCAGGGGGGGTTCATTGCAGACCCCCCACCACCACCTTGCCCTCACCACAGCTGCCACCTCACAGCCAGAACAGGCAGCTCACAGCACAGGGCAGCTCCTAGCCCTCACCACATCCTTCCCAGCCACCGAATTTCACAACTCAGGACCTGTCAGCCCTGACTGACCCCGGGCACAAACCCAGCTGAGAAGCAGGTTCTGAGCCCTCCTCCGCCGGCAGCAGGCTGGGGGCAGGCAGGATTCAGCTCCAAGCAGGCTGAACGTGGCTCGAGTTGTTTAAAATTCCTTTCTCCTGCAGCCAAACTCATTCTGCACGGCCAAGTTTAGCCTTGGGGGGAGATTTATTTCCTTGTTAGCTCCAGATTTTCCTATTAGCCCATCTAGGAGAAACATGGCTGAGCTCTCTCCAGGCAGCAGCTGGTGGGTGAGCTGCAGGTACAACATTACAACCCTCATTAAACCTCCTGTCAGTCCTGGCTTCCTAATTACCCTATGAATAGAGAGAGGAGCAGGAGCACGAAGCTGGCCCGATCGTTCCACTCGGCGAGGGGGAAACCAAAACGCGAGAGGGGAAAACGAAATGCAGGAGGGGAAAGCGAAATGCGAGAGGGGGAAGAGAAATACGAGAGGGGGAAGCAAAAATGCGAGAGGGGGAAGAGAAATACGAGAGGGGGAAAGCGATAAGCGAGAGGGGAAAGCAAAAATGCGAGAGGGGGAAGCAAAAATGTGAGAGGGGGAAGCAAAAATGCGAGAAGGGAAAGAGAAACGCGAGGGGGGGAAAGCAAAAATGCGAGAGGGGGAAAGAGAAATACGAGAGGGGGAAGCAAAAATGCGAGAGGGGAAAGCAAAAATGCGAGAGGGGAAAGCAAAAGAGAAGAGGCAACCAACGGTGCTTGGGTTTGTGCCCTTCCCAAACCTAACCCACGGAGGGGGGGGGGGGGGGAAAGCCGGGTGGGTTTGGGTTCGTTTGGGCTCATTTCAGGGGCTCTGCGCCTGATTTCTCGCCACGTTTGCGCCCGAGGAGAAGCTCTCGGCGAGCTCTCAGCCTCCCCTCTCCCTCCATCCTCCTTGGGTCGGCTTTCGAGATGTAATTTAGCAAAGCAGCACAACCTCAAAGGAGGGAGGGAGGGCAAACATATGGTGAAGGAGATGTGGGGGAATAATATACGGCGAGGATGCGTCCTGGCTGCAGCCAGCAGGTTGTGGTTTGTTGGGGTTTGGGGGGGGGGGAGGTGGGTTTGGGTTGCTTTTCGGTGGTTTTGTTGCTTTTTATTTTTTTTTCAATGCAGTAACAGCTCCCTCCTTTGTTGCAGGGAGGCAAGGGGTCGTTGTGCAGAGAAATGAGCTTTTTTATGGTGGTTTTCTTTTTTCTTCCCTTCCCAAGCTCTTTTTCCATGCAAAAATAATAAAATAAAATAAAATAAAAGGGGGGGGGGGGAAGAAAAAAAAATCCAACAGGGTCACAAAGAGCCCACAGGCGAGTGGCAGCGTGGTTAGCATCCAGACACCCTTGATTTGCAGCACCTATTACTGCATTTTATTGACTGAGGAAGGAATAAAAGTAAAAAAAAAAAAGGGGGGGGGGGAATGCAACAAAAAACGGCACAGAGGCACCAAGGGTTGGGCCTCGGAATGGAAGAGTTGAAGCTTTGCTCCAAAGGGGCTCCAAAACTGAGGTGAGAATCAAGCAGAGCCTTGGGTTGTGCTGCAGGAGAGATGCCAGCAGCGATCCCAAAGGCTTCAGCATCCATTTTGGGGGAGGTTTGGAGGAAGAGGTTGCTTGGATTTCACCTTTGCTAAACCCTTCAGCGCCTGGAGGTGTCCCCTGGTGTCCTTTTCTCTTGGAGGTGCCACCTCTCCATCAACTCACTGATGTCCAAGGCACGTCAGGTGCATGGCACAGAGACGCCAAAGTGTCCTCTGCTCTCCCCCCAGCTGCCCAAGTGTGTGAGAAATGAGCACTTTGAGGGAGGGGAGGGGGTTCTAGCCCACCACCCCCTTTACAGGGGCAGGTTTTGGGGCTGAAAAGGGAAACATGACCTTGAGCACCCCCTTGAAATCGGGTTTGGATCCATCAGAGACGGTGTCCAGGGAAGCCAAGCAAGCAGACCTCTGCTAAGCCAGGGCTCACCTCTTCCTCTGCCACACGGGAGAGTGAGTTTGGCTCCGAGGGGGCCACATCTCTGCTGGGGGATGGACCTCGCACCTAACCGAGGAGCCCCAGCGTGAGGACAAACATCTGGAGATGCGGCAGCCGCCGGGATGGATTCAGGAAAGCCGAGAGCCCGACCTCTGCAGAAGAGGCCAAGGCGAGGAGGAGGAGGAGGAGCTCCCAAAGCCTCCCGCTCTCAGGCTGCTCAGGTTTTATAGGACTAGCCCCGTCCCCTTCCCACCGCAGCAGAAAGCCGGCGGCATTCCTGGGATTAACGATTTCCAGACATCCCTGCCTGCAGCCCGGGAAGGGAAGGGGAGGCACAGCACCAGCCAGCGGCCTCGGCTGGGAACTGGGCAGATCCGGAGGAGAACCGGGGCTGGAGCAAGTGGAGAAGGGGTCTTGCACCTCCCAGTGTCCTCAACTGGAGATGCCAAGGGGTTTGCTTGAGGATGCCTGAACCCATCCGGGGCTTTGGGCATCCCTGGTGGGAGATCTTAACAGGTCTTTTCCAGCTGGAATGATTCCACCACTCTTTGCTTCCCTGATTTTGTTGTGCTCTGATTCCATGATTTGATGAGTCTTAAATTCTCTGATTCTCCAATTCTCTAATCCCTTGATTCTATGATTTTATGATTCTTTGATTTTTAGGATTCTTTGATTTTTATGATTCTTTGATTTTTATGATTCTTTGATTCTGTGATTCTTTGATTCTGTGATTCTTTGATTCTGTGATTCTTTGATTCCATATTTCTTTGATTCCATGATTCTTTGATACTTAGATTTTATGCTTATTTAATTCCATGGTTCTTTGCTTCTGTGATTCTTTGATACTTCTATTCCATGGGTTTTTTTTATTCCATGATTTTTTGATTCCATGATTTTTTGGTTCCACAAACTGGGGCTGCAGAGGTCCCATCACCCATGAGGTGTTCTCCTAACCTCAAACCTTTTGCCCTTGAGCAAACCACCACCCCCCTCCAGCCCTTCCACTCCCCAGCTTTTTGAACACCTTCAGGTCTGCCCTCACACAGCTCAACAATGAACCCCCCCAAAACCCAGCACCCCAGCACCTCCAGTATCAAACCCCAGCTTTGAGGCACAGCCCTGGACCACCACAACCACCCAAAGCCAGAGGGGTCGTGGGGGGAGGTTTCTTTCCTCTTCTCTTTTGTTTCTCACCAGCTCCATCTGCCTGACTTCCCCACCTGAAGGCTGCAGGGTCCTCTGTGGCATCTCAAGGCGTTGCCATGGAGACTCTAATGTCACAACCCTCTGGATGAGGGCTTGGGAGTGGGGAAGGAACAGCAGGAACCAGTTGCCATGCAAATATCCCCTGCAATAAAAGCCCCAATAAATAAAGAGGGGAAGGAGCTGGGGATGAGTGAAGGAGAAACAGGAGAGGAGAAGGAGGAGGAGAAGGAGAAGGAGGAGGAGGAGGAGGAAGGGGAGGAGGGGTGGAAGGAGAAGGAACATAAAAGAAAAAAAAAAATGGGATGCTCCTGGCTCCCAAGGAGCTCAGCCCACAAATGACCTTGAATTTAACTGGGGCTCCATGAGGGATGTTGGCAGCACTGGCACCAGGCAGGGGGGGGTTAACCAGAGCCCGCCCCCCCCCCATGCCCTATATTGGCTCTAGAATTCAATTAGCACCAAGCCCTAATGAGCTCAGGAGCAAGGGGCTGGGGGGGGGCCTTGTGGGGTGCAGGATCCCCCCATGAGGGAGAGGTTTGGGTTGCTCATTAACCAAGCTTCCCCCCCCCCCCCCCTTATTTTACCCCCCAAAAAGGGTTTGCAGAGACCCCTCTGGGGCAGGGGCTGTGGAGGGTTTATATGGCCCTGGGTGGAGGGGGCAGCATGGGATTGGCTGGGGAAATGGCTGGTAGCACGGGATTGGCTGGAGGTAGAGCCAGGTGGCAGCACGGGATTGGCTAGGAGCAGGGTTAGGTGGCAGCGTGGGATTGGCCAGGAATGGAGATGGCAGAGGGGGATTGGCTGAGGGGCAGCTGGGCAAAGGGGGGGGGGGGGGCAGGATGTGGCCCCTTGGATGGTCCTGCCCGGTGAGGTGCCCATGGGAAAGGAGGGGCTGGGATGCAGCCCCTGGAGCAGAATCTGACCCCTCAGGCCAATGCTATAAGGAGAGATGAGAGACCCCCAGCGTTGTCTGACCCCCTCCTCCCAGTGGCTTCTTCCACCAAGAGCTCCTGGGAGAGGGGTAGGGATAGGGATAGGGATAGGGACAGGGACAGGGACAGGGACAGGGGTAGGGCTGGGGTAGGGGGAGGGATAGGGATAGGGATAGAGGTAGGGATGGGGATAGGGATGGGGATAGGGGTAGGGATAGGGATAGGGATAGGGATAGGGATAGGGATAGGGGTAGGGATAGGGATAGGGATAGGGATAGGGGTAGCGGTAGGGATAGGGGTAGGGGTAGGGATAGGGGTAGGGGTAGGGATAGGGATAGGGGTAGGGATAGGGGTAGGGGTAGGGATAGGGGTAGGGGTAGGGATAGGGGTAGGGGTAGGGGTAGGGATAGGGGTAGGGGTAGGAATAGGGATAGGGGTAGGGGTAGGGGTAGGGGTAGGAATAGGGATAGGGGTAGGGATAGGGGTAGGGATAGGGACCAGGACAGCCCTCCCACACCCCCATCTCTGCTAACCCCCAAACCCATCGCACTGGAGCGGCACAAGAAAACCTTCTCAGCTCCCCCAACTTTGGGATGCCCCCACTTTGGGAGCCGCCCTGCCTGGCTGCAGCCACCCCGGAGTGGGAGCATGCAGCAGCTTGCAGCCTTCATCCCAACACTGAGCCCTGGCTCTGCTGAATAACCCAAGAGCCCTCACCCAGGCTCAGCCTGTGAGAAGCTCCAGGCCATGGGCTGCAGAGGAGAGGGAGGGAGCTGGAACTCCACAGAGGGAAGGGCTGAGGTTGGACCTGATGGTGACTGGCCTTGAGCAGCCCCAACTGGGCCTCAGTTTCCCTACTTGTGATGCCAGGGTGGTGGCACCAACACCTTCTTCTGAAGGTGCTGGGGTAGATGTGGTCTGCTGAGGTCTTGGGCACCTCAGGGCCATCCTAACCCTGTCCCCCATGGGGGGTTGTGTGGTGTGATGAGAGGTTTGTGGAGGCAGCCAGATGTAGAACCCCAAAATCTGAGTCCAAACCTCAACCTCTGTGTAGGGCAGGGCTTGGAGTCACCCAAAGTGGAAACTCTGAGAGGAGAAAAGAAGGGAAGGGAAGGGAAGGGAAGGGAAGGGAAGGGAAGGGAAGGGAAGGGAAGGGAAGGGAAGGGAAGGGAAGGGAAGGGAAGGGAAGGGAAGGGACGGGAAGGGAAGGGAAGGGAAGGGAAGGGAAGGGAAGGGAAGGGAAGGGAAGGGAAGGGAAGGGAAGGGAAGGGAAGGGAAGGGAAGGGAAGGGAAGGCTAAATCCTGCCAGAGCCACCTAGGGTATGTCCTGAGCTGGCCATGCAGCCAGGCTGGGGTTGTTCCCAGTGCCAGGACAAGTCCTTGGTGGTGGCATTTTGCAAGCTGCGCTCTGTGGGTGGGTGAGTGATGGACAAGCATCCATGGTCTGGGATTCCCTAAAGCCCAGCTGATATCTGAAGGTCCTGCAGGGGCCTGTGGGGTCTGACCCTGGCTTAGCATCACTCCAGCCCCCACCCTGCCCTTTCTGAGCTTGCATTTGCTCAGCAGCAACACTTGGGGTGCCACCACCTCACCATCCTGGTCATCAGAGCCACCTCCTCTACCAGACTACCCAAGATCCAACCTCTGCTTTCCTCTTGGACCCTGTCTGTTCCCAACCCTTCCATTGCCTATTTCTTTTTTTTTTTTTTTTTAACAGACAAAACCCAAACCAAACAAACCAAAACAAAGCAAAACCAAACCAAACCAAACCTAACCAAAACAAAACAAAGCAAAACCAAACCAAACCAACCAAACCAAACTAAAACAAAGCAAAACCAAACCAAAGCAAAACCAAACCAAACCAAACCAAAGCAAAACCAAACCAAACCAAACCAAACCAAACCAAACCAAACCAAACCAAACCAAACCAAACCAAACCAAACCAAACCAAACAAAACCAAACCAAACAAAACCAAACCAAACCTTACCTAACCTAACCAAACTAAATCAAACCAAACCAAACAAACCAAAACCAAACTAAACCAAACCAAACCAAACCAAACCCAAACCAAACCAAACCTAACTTAACCTAACCTAACCTAACTAAATCAAACCAAACCAAACAAACCAAAACCAAACCAAACCAAAGCCAAACAAAACAAAACACCTAAAAAAGGCCAAACCCCCAAACCCCCCTCCCCCCCAAAAAACCCCAAACCAAGAACACCCCAAACCACCAGGGTTATACAAGCCCACGGAACACCTCCTGATGGACAAGAAAGGACACGAATCCAACCTTTCATCATTCCCACCCCTTCTCCCCACCCTACCCCCCCCCCCCTCAAAATAAATCCAGACAAGGTTCCCTTTGTAGCAGGCTGAGCTGAGACACCTTCCCATTTCCCTGCTAGCAAGCTCCAAGTTTCTTTACTCACCATCTATTTCCCCTGACAGCTCGTACAGCTACTTAAGACACCATATAATTATCAGCCCAGCTAAAAGGCAAGGGCTTGATGTTATGTGGTGACAGGCTCACTCATGCCACCATGGACGCCACATTGGGGCTGGGGGGTGGGGTGGGGTTGGTGGGGGGGCGGGGCGGGGGGGGGGGGTGGGTGGGGGGGGGGGGGGGGCATTGCAGTTTACATTGCGAAGGGGGGGAAGGGGGCGGGGGCAGGCAGGGAGGGAGGGCGGAAGGCAGGAGGAGGGCAGGAGGGAGGGAGGGGAGGGAGGCGGAAGGAGGGATGCAGGGCAGGGAGGGAGGGCCGGGAGGCAGGAAGGACGGGATGACGGGACGGGAGGGAGGGCAGGGAGGAAGGACAGGCAGGGATGAAGGGAAGGGCGGGCGGGAAGGGAGGAAGGCAGGAAGGGATGAAGGGCAGGGAGGGAGGGCGAGGGAGGAAGGAAGGAAGGGATGAAGGGAAGGGAGGGAGGGAAGGGAGGAAGGAAGGAAGGGATGACAGGGCAGGGAGGGAGGGGAGGGAGGACGGAAGGAAGGGAGGAGGGAAGGGGGGGAGGGGGGGAGGGAGGAAGGGAGGGGGAGGGAGGGGGGGGAGGGAGGGAGGGAGGAGGAGGGAGGGGGGAGAGGGGAGGGAGGGGGGGGAGGGGGAGGGGGGGGGAAGGGAGGGAGGGGGGGAGGGAGGGGGAGGAGGAGGGAGGGGAAGGGGGAGGGAGGGGAGGGGGAGGGGAAGGGGGGGAGGGAGGGGGAGGGAGGGGGGGGGGAGGGGGAGGAGGGAGGGGGAGGGGGAGGGAGGGGGGGAGGGAGGGAGAGGAGGGGGAGGAGGGAGGGAGGGAGGGGGGGGGAAGGAGGGAGGGGGAGGGAGGGGGAGGGGGAGGGAGGGGGAGGGGAGGGAGGGGAGGGAGGGGAGGGGAGGGGGGAGGAGGGGAGGGAGGGGAAGGGAAGGGGGAGGGAGGGAGGGGAGGGGGGGAGGGGGAGGAGGGGAGGGAGGGGGGGGGGAGGGAGGAGGGGGGGGGGAGGGGGGGGGGGAGGGAGGGGGGGGAGGGGAAGGGAGGGGAGGGAGGGGGGAGGGAGGGGGGGGGAAGGGGAGGGAGGGGAGGGGGGGGGGAGGGGGAGGAGGGAGGGGGGGGAGGGGGGGAGGGAGGGGGGGAGGAGGGGGAGGGAGGGGAGGGGGGGAGGGGAGGGGAGGGAGGGGGAGGGGGGAGGGGGGAGGGGAGGGGGGAGGGGGGGGGGAGGGAGGGGGGAGGGGGGAGGGGGGGAGGAGGGGGGAGGGAGGAGGGGGGAGGGGGGGGAGGGGAGGGGAGGAAGGGGGGGAGGGAGGGGGGGAGGGAGGGGGGGGGGAGGGGGGGAGGGGGAGGGAGGGGGGGAGGGGGGGGAGGGGGAGGGGGAAGGGAGGGGAGGGGGGGAGGGGGGGGGAGGGGGGAGGGGGAGGGGGGGGGGGAGGGGAGGGGGGGGGAGGGGGGAGGGGGGGAGGGGGGAGGGGGGGGGGGGGGGAGGGGGGGAGGGGGGGGGAGGGGGGGGAGGGGGAGGGGGGGGGGGGGGGGGGGGGAGGGGAGGGGGGGGAGGGGGGGGGGGGAGGGGGGAGGGGGGGGGGGGGAGGGGGGGGGAGGGGGGGAGGGGGGGGGGGAGGGGGGAGGGGGGGGGGGAGGGGGGGGGGGAGGGGGAGGGGGGGGGGGGGGGGGAGGGGGGGGGGAGAGGGGGGGGGGGGGGGGGGGGGGGGAGGGGGGGGGGGGGAGGGGGGAGGGGGGGGAGGGGGGGAGGGAGGGGGGGGGGGAGGGGGGAGGGGGAGGGGGGGAGGGGGGGGGGGAGGGAGGGAGGGGGGGAGGGGGGGAGGGGGGGGGGGGGGGGAGGGGGGGAGGGGGGAGGGGGGAGGGAGGGGAGGGAGGGGGCGGGGAGGGAGGGAGGGAGGAGGGAGGGGGAGGGAGGGACGGGAGGAGGGAGGGAGGGAGAGGGAGGAGGGAGGGGGAGGGAGGGGAGGGAGAGGGGGGGAGGGAGGGAGGGGGAGGGAGGGAGGGAGGGAGGGAGGAGGGGGAGGGCGGGAGGGAGGGTGGGGGGACAGGGAGGGAGGGGGGAGGGAGGGGGGAGGGAGGGGGGAGGGGGGAGGGAGGGAGGGAGAGGGAGGGGAGGGGAGGGGAGGGGGGAGGGAGGGAGGCGGGAGGGAGGGAGGGAGGGGAGGGAGGGGAGGTGGGGAGGGGGGGGGCGGGAGGGAGGGGGGGAGGGGGCGGGCGGGAGGGAGCGGGGGGGAGGGAGCGGGGGCAGGGGGGAGGGCGGCGGCGGGCAGGGAGGGGCGGTGACGGGCGGTTCTTTCCTTTCTTTCTTTTCTTTCTCTTTCTTTTCTTTTTCTTTCTTTCTCTTTCTTTTCTTTCTTTCTTTCTCTTTCTTTTCTTTCTTTCTTTTTCTTTCTTTTCTTTCTTTCTTTTCTTTCTCTTTCTTTCTTTTCTTTCTCTTTCTTTCTCTTTCTTTTTCTTTCTCTTTCTTTTTCTTTCTTTCTCTTTCTTTTCTTTCTTTCTTTTCTTTCTCTTTCTTTTCTTTTTCTTTCTTTCTCTTTCTTTTCTTTCTTTCTTTTCTTTCTCTTTCTTTTCTTTTTCTTTCTTTCTCTTTCTTTCTTTCTTTCTTTTCTTTCTCTTTCTTTTCTTTTTCTTTCTTTCTCTTTCTTTTCTTTCTTTCTTTTCTTTCTCTTTCTTTTCTTTTTCTTTCTTTCTCTTTCTTTTCTTTCTTTCTTTTCTTTCTCTTTCTTTTCTTTTTCTTTCTTTCTCTTTCTTTTCTTTCTTTTCTTTCTCTTTCTTTTCTTTCTTTCTTTCTCTTTCTTTTCTTTCTTTCTTTTCTTTCTCTTTCTTTTCTTTCTTTCTTTTCTTTCTCTTTCTTTTCTTTCTCTTTCTTTTCTTTCTTTCTTTTCTTTCTCTTTCTTTTCTTTCTTTCTTTTCTTTCTCTTTCTTTTCTTTCTTTTCTTTCTCTTTCTTTTCTTTCTTTCTTTTCTTTCTCTTTCTTTCTCTTTCTTTTCTTTCTTTCTTTTCTTTCTCTTTCTTTTCTTTTTCTTTCTTTCTCTTTCTTTTCTTTCTCTTTCTTTTCTTTCTTTCTTTTCTTTCTCTTTCTTTTCTTTCTTTCTTTTCTTTCTCTTTCTTTTCTTTTTCTTTCTTTCTTTCTTTCTTTCTTTCTTTCTTTCTTTCTTTCTTTCTTTTCTTTCTTTCTTTCTTTCTTTCTTTCTTTCTTTCTCTTTCTTTTCTTTTCTTTCTTTCTTTCTTTTCTTTTCTTTCTCTTTCTTTTCTTTCTTTCTTTTCTTTCTCTTTCTTTTCTTTTTCTTTCTTTCTCTTTCTTTTCTTTCTTTCTTTTCTTTCTCTTTCTTTTCTTTCTTTCTTTTCTTTCTCTTTCTTTTCTTTTTCTTTCTTTCTCTTTCTTTTCTTTCTCTTTCTTTTCTTTCTCTTTCTTTTCTTTCTTTTCTTTCTCTTTCTTTTCTTTTTCTTTCTTTCTCTTTCTTTTCTTTCTTTCTTTTCTTTCTCTTTCTTTTCTTTTTCTTTCTTTCTCTTTCTTTTCTTTCTCTTTCTTTTCTTTCTTTTCTTTCTCTTTCTTTTCTTTTTCTTTCTTTCTCTTTCTTTTCTTTCTCTTTCTTTTCTTTCTTTTCTTTCTCTTTCTTTTCTTTTTCTTTCTTTCTCTTTCTTTTCTTTCTTTCTTTTTCTTTTCTTTCTTTCTTTTCTTTCTTTCTTTTCTTTCTTTCTTTCTTTCTTTCTTTCTTTCTTTCTTTCTTTCTTTCTTTCTTTCTTTCTTTCTTTCTTTCTTTCTCTCCTTTTCGGACTCATTTCCCATTTTGGACTCTTTTTTTTTTTTTTTTATCTCCTCCCTTTGGACTCATTTTACGACGATTCTTTTTTGTCGTTGTTGTTGTTTCTTTGAATCGCGCTCATCCCTTTTTGAGGCTTTATGGTTTGGGGTTTCTTTTGGTGGTTTTTTGTTTGTTTGTTTTTTTTTTGCCCCCACCCTGCGGGTTTGAGACAGGAGAGCTCAGGGATGGTGGCCACCAGCCCTAAAACCCTCCAGGCTCTCCATGATTTCATGCTTTGGGCCAAGGCAGGTCTCTCTGTCTGCACTTCTTTGACTCTTGGCGTGTGAACAATGCCTGCACTTATCTCTGCACTTATTTAGTGCCCGGCTCCACACCCTCAAATTGCCCTGATTATAGCTTTGGGAGCCCGGGTGATGCATTTGGGTTAGGCAAACAGATGTGCCAAGGAGCCTTGTGGAAAGCCCACAGCCAGGCAGCAGCTTCCAGCTCGCCAGGTTCTTCCCTTCTGGGTTTGGAGGTGTGGTTTGTTTTTTTTTTTTTGGTTGGTTGGTTGGTTTAGTTTGGGGTTTTTTTCTTTTTTTTTTTTGTTAGGGGTTAGGAGTTTTTTTTTTTGAGAGTTTGTTTGTTGTTTTCGAGGGGGGGGTTAATTATTTTTTTTTTTTTTGGTGATTTTTTTAAGGTATTTTTTAGATTTTTTTAAGGATTTTTTTAGGATTTTTTTTTTGAGATTTTTTTTTTTTTAAGGGCTTTTTGAGATTTTTTTAGGGCTTTTTGAGATATTTTTAGGGTTATTTGAGAAATTTTTTTAGGGTTTCTTTGAGATTTTTTTTAGGGATTTTTAAATTTTTGGGGGGGTTTTTTGGAGATTTTTTTTTAGGGATTTTTGAGGGTTTACTAAGGGTTGTTTGAGAAGTTTTTCAGGGATTTTTGAGATTATTTTTAGGGATTTTTAAGATTATTTTTAGGGATTTTTGAGAAACGTTTTTTAGGGATTTTTGAGATTTTTTTTTTCAGGGTTTTTTAAGATTTTTTGGGGGGTTTTTTGAGATTTTTCTTTTTTTTAGGGCTTTTTGAGATTTTCTTTAGGGTTTTCTTATTATTTTTTTTAGGGTTTGTTGAGATTTTTTAAGGGTTTTTTTAGAATTTTTTTAGGGGTTTTTGAGATTTTTTTTAGGGTTTTTTTAGGGTTTGTTTTTTTGTTTCGTTTTGTTTAGGGATTTTGGGGATTTTTTTTTAGGGTTTTTTTTTTTTTTTTTGAGATTTTTTTTTCAGGGTTTTTTGAGATACTTTTTTTTCTCCTTACCCCTCCTTTCCCTCCCTTCCCCCCCCCGTTTTTTTTTTCCCCTTTCCTTCTTCCCTTCCAGAAGCAGCTCCAATAATTGCCTCGGATTGCTCTCAGCGAGGGAAGGGCTGGTGAGGAGAAGCACTCCCAGCTTCAGCCACTTGCCAGTAATTCTTCTCTCCAAGGAGCAGGCCCCTCCATAGCCAAGATCTCATGACTCTTTTGCCTGCTTGTCTCCTTGCCTAGAACAAACCCAACCCTGCTGGTTGCCTCCTCCCTGCCTTCTTGGCCAACCCAACTGCCAAGACGTCTCCTCTCAACTCATGACCTCTTTAGGTGCAGGTCTCTGCATGGTGAGAGCTGCAGGGGGGGGGAAGGCAAGCAAGGCTGGGCTTTGTTGGTGCCAAGGGTGGCCTTCTCCAACCCATCCTCTACCTCTCCAAGGCACCTCCTAACCCTACAGCTACCCTGAAAGAGCTCCAAGGGAGAAGGTGCTATGGAAGCCTATGGGAGGGGTTTTGTGTTTTGTGGGGTGAATTTGTCCAGACTTCTTCTGGAGGGAGCTTGGCGAGGTCCATCTGAGAGATCAAAACCAGGCTGGGAGGAGGTTTTTGGAGGTAGCAGTTGCTGTTGGGTCAAAAGTCCTTCGTGGCTCTTGGTAGAGGAGGTGAAGGCTGAGGTAAGAGGAAAGATTTTGCCAAGAGCCTCTTGGTTCTTCCAGACCTTCCTCCCAGCCCAGCTCACCACTCAAGCCCCACAACAGGAAACTTTCTCGTGGTGGAACAAGTCCTGGGAGGCCTGAGCTGCCCAGACCCATCCACTGGGACCCCAGAATGGCCTCTCCCATCAGTGGAGGCCTGAGCCTGGCTTTGCTCTTCCAAGCTGCCCTCAGACACCCATAGCTGAGCCCTTGGTTGGGTTCTTCCTCCTCCTTGCCATCTTGTGGTGCTTTGAGGAGCTCCTTGGGACAATGAGGGAGGTGCAGCTGAAAAAGCACTTTGGGTTTTCTTCCAGGCCAGCAGCTGGTGGCACTGGAGGCTTGAAGAGATGGATTGGGGAACCTACTCCATGCACCACCACCTGTTTGGATCCCATGAGGAATCTGCCTTTCTGTGCCTCACCACTGTTGAGGTGGAGACCAACTTGCCACTGAGGTGGTTGGGGACCATAAGGTGATACAGGAAGCCTGCCAAGAGCAGCTCACGTGGGGACATCTCCCCTGTGGTCTTCTAAGATTAGATGTTCAAGGGCTTGGTTGGGTTGCCCATGTGTAGGTGTCTGGAGTTGTTTCAGGTGCCTCAGGGCCATCTTCCCCCAGAGCAGCTCTTGGGTGGATCAGCCACAGCTTGAGCCATTCAGGGCAGGCTGGGCTGGCCCATGGGCAACGCCATGGAAGAACTCCATGCACAACCCATTCCCAACCCCACTCCTGGTCCCTGAGCTGGACTCTACACTTGGAGAATGAGGATGGCGATGGATGGAGGGTCCCCAACCCTCCTCTTCCTCCCCTCCTCCCATGCCACCAAGGCTGTGCTGAGCAATACCAGTGGGTGCTGAGGAGCTGGAGCTCCTTGCCCTGGCTCTGCCCCTTTGCTGCCAGCCCTCCCATGCAGGGATGAGCTCAGGCTGGCTCCAGTCCCAGAGGCTTTCTGAGTCACCCTGATGTTCCTGACAGGATTGGAGCCTCTGGGCTCAGCACCTTCTCCATCCCTTTGTGTCACCAGCTCCCCTCGGATGGGGGATGGAGGCTCCAGAGCAGGTCTCTTCCCTGCCCTGCCTCCTACCAGCTCCCAAAGCTATGAGGAAAATGTCCTGGAATTGGACCAAGCCTGTGTGGGGGGAAAAAAAATGGGAAAAGAGAAGAGGAAAAGGAAAGGAAAGGGGGAAAGGAAAGGAAAGGAAAGGGGAGGGGGAAAGGAAAGGAAAGGGGAGGGGGAAAGGAAAGGAAAGGGGAGGGGGAAAGGAAAGGAAAGGGGAGGGGGAAAGGAAAGGAAAGGGGAGGGGGAAAGGAAAGGAAAGGGGAGGGGGAAAGGAAAGGAAAGGGGAGGGGGAAAGGAAAGGGGAGGGGGAAAGGAAAAGGGGAGGGGGAAAGGAAAAGGGAGGGGGAAAGGAAGAAGGGGAGGGGGAAAGGAAAGGAAGGGAGGGGGAAAGGAAAGGGAGGGGAAAGGAAAGGGGAGGGGGAAAGGAAAAGGGGAGGGGGAAAGGAAAGGGGGAGGGGGAAAGGAAAGGGGAGGGGGAAAGGAAAAGGGAGGGGGAAAGGAAAGGGGAGGGGGAAAGGAAAAGGGGGAAGGAAAAACAGGAAAGGAAAATTTTAAAAACACAAAAGAAAGGGGAAGGGGAAGGGAAAACGGGAAAGTGGAAATGGGAATGGGGAAGAGGAAAGAGGAAAGGAGAAAGGGGAAAGAGGAAAGGGAGGAAAGGGGATGGGAAAGGGGGATGGGGAAAGGGGGATGGGGAAGGGGGATGGGGAAGGGGGATGGGGGAAGGGGATGGGGAAGGGGGAAGGGGGAAGGGGGAAGGGGGAAGGGGGAAGGGGGAAGGGGGAAGGGGAGGAAGGGGGAAGGGGGAAGGGGGAAGGGAAGGGGAAGGAGGGAAGGGAGAAGGGAAGGAGAAGGGGGAAGAGGGGAAGGAGAAGGGAAGGAGAAGGGGAAAGGAGAAGGAGAATGGGAAGAGGAAAGGAGAAGGGGAAAGGAAGGAAATCTGCTAAAAACTGCAGCCATTCCTGTTCCTTGCTGCCCCCACACCCAAGCCATGCAGATTTCAGCTTCCCCAGGGGATGCCCAAGTGAGAGGGACCAAGTGACCACCCCTGCCCCCCAGCCACCACAAGATGCCATCTCATCCTAGGCCATCCCATGGCCACCTGAGATCCTGTGGCACCTCCCTTCCAGCAGCAGGCAGAGGACATCCCAGCAGCCCTGTCTCAGGTGCCCACCTCTGGTGACTCAGCCTCTGCAGGTGCCTCGACCTCTCCTTTGCCTCTAAGGGGGAGGCTTTGATAGCTCAGCCCTTAGCCAGACAGGTCCCACCTGCTCCTCAGCAAGACCTCAGCTGGAGGAGAAACCAGGGAAAAGTGCTGAAATGGGCAGAAGGTTCCTTCAAGCACAGCCCAGGTTGTGCAAGCTCTGCAAGGACTCCAAGAGAGGAGGAAGGCAAAGGGAGCAGCCACAGCTGCTGCTGCTGCAGCTGCATCTCAGAGTCTGCTGAGCAGCTAAGAGGAAATGAATCCTTCTGGCACGAAGGTCACCAGCAGCCTGGCTTGGAGCAGCAATGGTGTGGGCAGCAGGAGCAGGGTAGGGGTTGTCCCCCTGGGTTGGGCACTGGGGAGGTCACAGCTGGAAGCCTGAGGGTCACCTTTGGGGCTCCTTGCTCCCAGGAGGACATTGAGGAGCTGGAGCAGGGCCGGAGAAAGGCAATGAGATGCTGGGGAAGGGTCTGGAGAAGAGGGTTGAGGCTGGAGAAGAGGAGGCTGAGGGGACACCTTCTGGCTCTCTGCAAGTCCCTGAGAGGAGGTTGGAGCCAGGTGAGGGTTGAGCTCTTCTCCCAGGGAACAAGGGACAGAACAAGAGGAAATCGTCTCCAGATGCCCCAGGGGAGGTTCAGGTTGGCCATGAGGAATGATTTCTACCCCTTGAGGGTTGTCAAGGCCTGGCCCAGGCTGCCCAGAGGAGTGGTGGAGTCTCCATCCCTGGAGGTGTTCAAAACCCACATAGACATGGGACATGGTTTGATGGCCATGGTGGTGTTGGGTTTGCTGGTTGGACTCCAGGACCTGAAAGGTCTTTGCCAGTGAAACACTTCTGTGGTTCTACAAGTCCAGACCTGCCTCAAATATTGATCAGAACCTAACACCAACCTCTCCAGGAGGAAGCATCTCATCTGAAGTGGCTTGGAGCTGGGCTAGCAAAGGAAGGTCTTGGAGATCTGTTAAACCAAACCCATTTGTCCTTCCCCTCGTTGCAGTCACTTTTGGGTTGGCTGAAGACCTCTTGGGAAGGAGCCAATCTCCACCACACCTGGTGGTGGCTGTGCAGCCTGCACCACGTGAAATGGCTTCACCATGTCCTCACCCTCCTCATTCAGGTGAGTGCAGACAAACTCCACCTGAAAAAAAAAAAAAACACAAAAACAAACCAACAACTCTCTGACCTCATCCCCCAAGGGCTCAGAAACAGACAAATTATGGGCAGAAGTTGGCCAACAGTGTGGTGGAGAGGAGCTGAGGTGTCCTGCATCCCAAGCCTGTGGCTTCATGGCGAAGCTTCCTGACTCTTCAGGTGAAAAATTCAGGTCCAAGAGGTTGCAGGCAGCCGTGGGGCAGTGTGTCTGAAGTTCTCCCACAGACCCTTCAAAAGTGGAGAAGGCAGCAGGCACCCAACCCTAGCACAGCAAAGGCAGAAGCTGAGGAGAAAGACCTTGGGTGGTCAAACCACAAGTTTATGGCCCTCAGGCTTTGACAGATCCTTGGCTTTAGAACCTGCCTAGCCCCAGAGGAGCAGGAGGCAGACAGCTCCCAAAAGCTGTCACTGCCAGCACTCAGAGAGACATCTTTTTGGCAGGCCAGCAGCTGGAGACAGGCTCTCTGTCACCACAGAGAGCTCCTTGCCTTGCCCTCGTCTTGATGACAGCTTTGAGGCTTCTCTTGTCTTCTCAGAGAGCTTTTTTGTTGGTTTTGTGTCGTGGGTTGTTGGGTTTGGTTGGCTTTTTTTCTTTCCTCAGGAGGAAAGGGTGGTGGAGCCCTGGGATGGAATGTGAAAAACCAGAGCCCACAACCAGGTTGAGTCATTGACCACAGCAAGCAACCCAACTGCTGCCCAAGCTCTGAGCCTCTTCCACCTCCTAGGGTGGTTTGTTCTCATGGTTGGGTCTCCTGCAACAGAAATCCTGGACTTGACCACCTGGTGTCAGGGGAAGGCTATGGAGAAGTTTGGCCTTTGGCTGGAGAAAGAGAGCTCCTGGAGTCTATGCACCTTGGGGGACTGGGCTGCAGCCAGAGGAGTGTGGCCAGCAGGGCCAGGGAGGAGATTCTCCTCCTCTGCTCCACTCTGCTGAGCTCTGTGTCCAGTTCTGGAGCTCTGTGTCCAGTTCTGGAGCTCTGTGTCCAGTTCTGGAGCCTCTGTTCCAGGAAGGATCTGGAAGTGCTGGAAGGTGTCCAGAGAAGGGCCACGAGGATGAGGAGAGGGCTGGAGCTGCTCTGCTCTGAGGACAGACTGAGAGGGTTGGGGTTGTGCAGTCTGGAGAGGAGAAGGCTCCCAGGAGACCTTCTTGTGGCCTTCCAGGATGTGAAGGGGGCTCCAAGAAAGCTGGGGAGGGACTTTTGAGGCTGTCAGGGAGGGATAGGAGCAGGGGGAATGGAGCAAAACTACAAGTGGGGAGATTCAGCTTGGATGTGAGGAAGAAATTCTTCCCCATGAGGGTGGTGAGAGCCTGGCACAGGTTGCTCAGGGAGGTGGTGGTAGAAGCCTCATCCCTGGAGGAGGTTTTTAAGGCCAGGCTGGAGGTAGCTGTGAGCAACCTGACCCTGTGTGAGGTGTCCCTGCCCACAGCAGGGGTGTTGGAACTGGCTGATCCTTGAGGTCCCTTCCAGCCCTGACTCACTCTCTGTGAGTCAAAGGAAGAGAAACCCTCAGCTGGAGAGTGCAGCTTTGCATCTTGCAAGAGCAGCCACATCTCTGGAAGCCACCTCAAGACCTCTGGATGTGTCTGCTCCACACTGGGATGCTCCTCAGAGCAGCTGGGAGCAGGCTGTTCTTCACCTGCCATGTGTGGCCCAGCCCACAGCTGGGTGGGCTGCCTGTGAGGTGGCCACCACAGGGGCTGTTGGGCCACCACCAGTCAAGGGAGATGGAAAATGGTTGTTGAAATCCCTCAGCAGCCCAATTTGTGACCCTCAGCTCCCCTCATCGCTGCTCCAAGCCTCTGCACCCTCCAAATCCCACCTATTGGCACCACAGTCCCATGGGACACCACAAACAGGGAGTCCCAAATGATCCAGAAGATCTGAGACACCTTCCTGGAGGGGCAACAGGAGGTGAGGTCCATCCTGCAGCACAGGGTGGGGGGATGGATGGTGAAGCCCTCAGCAACCTTGTCTGACCCCACAGCTGACCCTAATTCCAGCAGGAGCTTGGGCTAGGGACCTCTTGAGATCCCTTCCAACTCATAGGGGTTGGACTAGGTGAGCTTAAAGGTGTCCCTTCCAATCCAAAACGTTTCATGAAGGTTTTTCTCCATCACTTTGAAGGTGCTGGAGCTCTGGAGCAGGTTGCCCAGAGAGGTTGTGGAGTCTCCTTGCCTGGAGAGATTCCAAAGCCACCTGGAGAGGTTCCTGTGCAACCTGACCTAGGCAGAGCTGCATCAGCAGAAGGCTTGGACTGGGTGAGCTCCAGAGGTCTCTTCCATCCCCATGGTCAGGGGAGTGGAGGATCTTCAAACTTCCACTAGCCCAGGTTGCTCAAGGCCTCATCCACACCTTGAACACCTCCAGGAAGAGGCATCCACCACCTCCCTGGGCAACCTGTTCCAATGTCCCACCAAGACCACTGAGTCCAACCATCAGCCCAACACCCCCATGGCCACTCAACCTCAGCCACAGGTTCCTTGAACCCTTCCATGGATGACAACTCCACCACCTCCCTGGGAAGCCTCTTCCAGTATCCCACCAAGACCACTGAGTCCAACCATCAGCCCAACACCCCCATGGCCACTCAACCACATCCCCAAGTGCCACATCCCCAGGTTCCCTGAACCCTTCCCTGGATGACAACTCCACCACCACCCTGGGCAACCTCTTCCTGTGTCCCACCAAGACCACTGAGTCCAACCATCAGCCCAACACCCCCATGGCCACTCAACCTCAGCCACAGGTTCCTTGAACCCTTCCATGGATGACAACTCCACCACCTCCCTGAGAAGCCTCTTCCAGTATCCCACCAAGACCACTGAGTCCAACCATCAGCCCAACACCCCCATGGCCACTCAACCATCCCAGTGCCACATCCAGTTCCTTGAACCCTTCCATGGATGACAACTCCACCACCACCCTGGGCAACCTCTTCCTGTGTCCCACCAAGACCACTGAGTCCAACCATCAGCCCAACACCCCCATGGCCACTCAACCTCAGCCACAGGTTCCTTGAACCCTTCCATGGATGACAACTCCACCACCTCCCTGGGAAGCCTCTTCCAGTGTCCAACCAAGACCACTGAGTCCAACCATCAGCCCAACACCCCCATGGCCACTCAACCTCAGCCACACGTTCCTTGAACCCTTCTATGCATGACAACTCCACCACCTCCCTAATCAGCCTTTTCCAATGTCCCACCAAGACCACTGAGTCCAACCATCAGCCCAACACCACTATGGCCACTAAACCATGTCCCTAAGTGCCACATCCCCAGGTTCCTTGAACCCTTCCATGCATGACAACTCCACCACCTCCCTGGGCAACCTCTTCCTGTGTCCCACCAAGACCACTGAGTCCAACCAGCAACCCAGCACCACTATGGCCACTCAACCACATCCCCAAGTGCCACATCCCCAGGTTCCCTGAACCCTTCCATGGATGACAACTCCACCACCTCCCTAATCAGCCTTTTCCAATGTCCCACCAAGACCACTAAGTCCAACCAGCAACCCAACACCCCCATGGCCACTCAACCTCAGCCACAGGTTCCTTGAACCCTTCCATGGATGACAACTCCACCACCTCCCTTGGAAGCCTCTTCCAGTGTCCAACCAAGACCACTGAGTCCAACCATCAGCCCAACACCCCCATGGCCACTCAACCACACCCCCAGGTTCCTTCAACCCTTCCCTGGATGACAACTCCACCACCCCCCTGGGCAGCCTGTGCTGATCCCTGACCACTCTTGCAGCAAAATCCGACCAGGAAACAAAACAAAACAAAACAAAACAAAACAAACAGAAAACCAAACCCAAACCTAAATTCTTCCTCTTCTCCAACCCAAAGCTCCCCTGGCACCATTTCAGGCCAGGGGAGGGAGGTTTCAGCTCAAGGCAGTTCTTCTCCTGACATGTCTTAATTGATACCTTGGGTCCAAGGTGTCATTAAGGCGCTGGGATAATCGCTACGGGTAGGGAAAGCTGGAGCGTGATTAATGCTCCCAAACCCCAGCGTGGGGGTGGGGGAGATGGCTCCAGGGGGGAAGCAGATGGAGCTGGGGGGGGGGGGGAGGTGAGGAGCTTGGTGGGTCCCTGTGGGGTGTCCCTAGGGAAGGGAAGGAAGGAAGGGGTTATGGGGTTGGGGGGGTTGGGGGTTGAGCCTCGGTTTCCGCAGGCTCTGCGAGGCGGCGGTTGGCAGCGGGAGGCTGGGAGGCTGATTACGACCTCTGGGTTAATCTTGGTTTTATGAGCATCAAACACCCAGAGTCTTGTAAGTACAGGAGTCCTGCCAGCCACGCCAGGCTGCCTTTGATGCTGATTTATGGCAGCGAGGTGCAGCCCAGCCAGAACTGGACCCAGGCAAAGCAAAAAAAAAAAAAAAAAAAAAAAAAAAACCAACCACCAAACGAAACAAAAACCTCAACATAAAAAAACCAAAACCAAAAAGGAGGAGAAATAGGAAGGAATCCAAACCATTTCTGCAGAGCCAAGAGAGCTGATCCTCCTCTTCCCACCGCTGCCCCACTGCACTTTGGTTTGTGTGTTAAAGAATCAGAGAGTCACAGAATTGTTTGGGTTGGAAAAGTCCTCTAGGGTGGTCGAGTGCAACCCCCAGGATCATTGAGTTCAACCTCTAAGGTCATTGAGCTCCAATCTCTAAGATCATTGAGTCCCAACCTCTAAGGTCATTGAGCCCCAACCACTAAGATCATTGAGCTCCAACCTCTAGGATCATTGAGCCCCAACCTCTAGGATCACTGAGTTCAACCTCTAAGGTCATTGAGCCCCAACCTCTAAGGTCATTGAGCCCCAACCACTAAGATCATTGAGCCCCAACTTCTAGGATCATTGAGCCCCAACCTCTAGGATCATTGAGTTCAACCTCTAAGGTCATTGAGCTCCAATCTCTAAGATCATTGAGTCCCAGCCTCTAAGGTCATTGAACCCCAACCCCTAAGATCATTGAGCTCCAACCTCTAAGATCATTGAGCCCCAACCTCTAGGATCATTGAGCCCCAACCTCTAGGATCATTGAGTTCAACCTCTAAGGTCATTGAGCTCCAATCTCTAAGATCATTGAGTCCCAGCCTCTAAGGTCATTGAACCCCAACCCCTAAGATCATTGAGCTCCAACCTCTAAGATCATTGAACCCCAACCCCTAAGATCATTGAGCCCCAACCTCTAAGGTCATTGAACCCCAACCCCTAAGATCATTGAGTCCCAACCTCTAAGATCTCTGAGCCCCAACCCCTAAGATCATTGAACCCCAACCTCTAAGGTCATTGAACCCCAACCTCTAAGATCATTGAGCTCCAACCTCTAAGATCATTGAAACTTCTCCTGCAAGTCAAAGTTGGACACCTTGGGAAGTGTGAAAACACCTTTGGGTTGTGGGGACAAGGTGAGTCTGGCAGGGGGGTTGGACTCAGTGATCTCCAGAGGGCCCTTCCAACCCCTAACATCTTCTGATCCTCTGATCCTCTGACCATGATGGTGTTGGGTTCCTGGTTGGACTCCATGACCTTAAAGACCTTTTCCTAGCAAAATGAATTCTGTGATCCTATGAAATCCCTCCCTGAGGAACAGGGGAAGGGGAGCTTAGAGGAGACCCTTCCTGCATCCTCTTCAGGCATCAAAGGTTCCTCCAAGTTCCTGGTGCCACCATGATGGGCTGGAGGCAGTGGCAAGCAGGAGAAGCAGGTCACTGGCATGTGCTGGGGGAGGAGCCTTTGGGGCTGCTGCAGGGGCAGGGTGGTTTATGGGCTGCTGGAGTGGAGCAGCTTCAGCCCAAGGTGGTCATTTCCTTCTTAGCACCAACTTAAAGCCCACAGCAAGTAGGTCACCACCCTCCATGCCAGGGACCTGCTGCCTGCCTCCATTCTAGGAGAGCTTTGTGCCAGGATCTCTCTGCAGCCTGGCCCTGCCCCATGAGCTGGAGCTGGTCCCTCAGCAGCCATGCAGAGGGGCCAAGGGCTCTGGCCCTGTTCTCAGCCCACTCTCAGCCATCACTTGGCACAGCCTTGCCAGTGGCCACCCTCCAGCCCTCATCTATCAGAGCTGCCACGCTGTGACCCAGACTCTGTCACACCCCAGGACCTCAGCCTCATCCAGTTTGGAGTCCCTCAGGTGAAAGAGATGTCTCTGGTGGGTGTTTCACCCCATCCTGAGGTGGCTGAGGTACCCTCTGGGTGCTGGGCAAAGCTCAGGTGATGGGAAGTAGGCTTCAATGTGGTATCCCAGGGCACAGGGACATCTCACCAGGATCCCTTCTTGGGCTCTTTGGGGTCTTCTCCCCTCTTGCCTCCAAATAACCCTCAGCAAAGGCTGTCTGAGGGCCACTTCAGAGCCCCCCAAGAGCTCTCAGTGAGGTGAAACCACCTCCCTGAGACCACCAAGCAAGGGCTGTGCTGGTTTAGAGGTGGGGAAACTGAGGCAGAGCACAACAAGGGGACTAATTCCCACCAGGACTGGGGGACATCCTCATGCAGCACAGCACAGAACTCCACAATTCCAGAAAGCCAGAGGCTGGAAGGGACCTTCTGAAGGTCACCAAGTCCAACCCTCTCCCTGCTAGAGCAGGATCCACCTGGAGTAAATCAGCCAGGGCAGAGGCTGGGGTGGAAGGGGCAAGGATGATGTCAAGCTAGACACCAGGTTGCCAGCTCCTTTGTTCCTCTGGGTTTGGTTTCTTTTTTCCCTCTCCACCTATATTTTTCCCCCTGGTTTCTCCTCGCTGAGTCAGAGCTCCCCCGAGCCATGAGCTCATGGAGCTGCTGGCACACAGCAGACCTGGGGACACAGGGACAGGCCACAGCTGGTGGCTTTGACACCCCTGCGGCCCTGCTCGCACCCAGGGGCTTGCTCCAGCCCTGTGCAGCCAAATCCCATGGGAGCCAAGCCTCACCTGCAGCCATCCAGGCTCTGGGGACCACGCCGTCACCCATCCCACCTCCAGCTTCGCCCAGCAGCAGATTTACAACCAGCCCACGGTCACCCACCAGCAAATCACCAGCTGAGGCAAGCAGGAGAAGGAGCCACCTGCTTCCAGAACCCTCTTGCCCAAAAGTATTCCCTTCCTCCCCTTAAGAAAAGGCTCCTGGAGCTGCTCCTTATCTCCTTGGCTTCCACCCAAAGCTTTCGGCGGCCCCTTTGAGGTGACCCAACCATGCAGAACCTCCACCACCACCACCCCCCACCCCTGCCTGGGCACAAGCAGATTGTTTTGCCAGCTTCCAAACATAAATGTCAAGTGCTGGGGCTCCATAAGTTCCTTTTTTTAATAAGAATAATGCTGCCTGTAGATCCTGGAGATGCCAACCATGCTGAGCATGGAGGAGAAGCCCCAGCAGGACGTTGAGCATTTCGGGCACTGCTTGGAAATGCTCAGCTGAGACAACTCAACAGCTCCTGCTGGCAAAGCCCAAGCTGAGCAGCTCAAGGATGGAGCAGTTAGTGCTCTTCTAGCTGGGTCACAGCCACACAACCCCCTCCCCACCCCTAACATCCCCCTCCTCCATCCCCAAGTGGCTCCATCACTGCTGTGCTCCATCAAACAGCAGAGAAGCATTAAAATGGGTTGGGGTGGAAAAGGCCTCCAAGATCATCCAGGCCAAGCATCAACCCAACCCCACCATGGCCATCAAACCATGGTCACAGGTTTCTGGAACACCTCCAGGGATGAGGATTCCACCACCTCCCTGGCCAGCCTGTTCCAATCCTTGACCACTCTTGCAGGACAGAAATTGTCCCTCATGGCCAACCCAAACCTCCCCTGGGGCAACTGGAGGCCATTTCCTCTTGTCCCATTGCTTGTTCCTTGAGAGAAGAGACCAACCCCTACCTACCTGCCTCCAGTCTCCTTTCAGGGAGCTGGAAAGAGCCAGAAGGTCTCCCTTCAATCTCCTCTTCTCCAGTTAATTCCATTCCCACCACTCTTTGGCCTTGGTTTTTTACTACCCACCAAACCTCAAGCAGCCAATTGCTCCTGATACCCTGGGACAGAGTGAAAAACACAATGGGGATTGGAGTGGGGCTTGGAGTGGGCCTCCATGGGGCTTGGAGTGGGGCTCCTTGGGGCTTGGAGTGGGGCTTGGAGTGGGGCTCCATGGGGCTTGGAGTGGGGCTTGGAGTGGGGCTCCATGGGGCTTGGAGTGGGGCTCCTTGGGGCCTGGAGTGGGGCTCCATGGGGCTTGGAATGGGCTTGGAGTGGGGCTTGGAATGCGCCTTGGAGTGGGGTTCCATGGGGATTGGAATGGGGCTTGGAGTGGGGCTCCATGGGAGTTGGAATGGGGTTCCATAGGGATTGGAATGGGGCTTGGAGCGGGGCTCCATGGGGCTTGGAATGGGGTTCCATAGGGATTGGGATGCGGCTTGAAGTGGAGCTCCATGGGGCTTGGAGTGGGCTTGGAGTGGGGCTCCATGGGGCTTGGAGTGGGGCTTGGAATGGGGCTTGGAGTGGGGCTTGGAGTGGATATCCATGGGGCTTGGAGTGGGGCTTGGAGTGGATATCCATGGGGCTTGGAGTGGAGCTCCATGGGGCTTGGAGAGGGCTTGGAGCAGATATCCATGGGGCTTGGAGTGGGGCTTGGAGTGGGGCTCCATGGGGCTTGGAGAGGGCTTGGAGTGGATATCCATGGGGCTTGGAGTGGGGCTCCATAGGGTTTGGAATGGGGCTCCATGGGGCTTGGAGTGGGGCTCCATGGGGCTCAGAGGTTGAGAGTGGAGGAGCTAAGGAGAGACTCAGGGGGGTTGGAGGGGACCTGTGGAGATCATTGCCTCCAACCCCAAAGTTGGGCTGGATCAAGCCTATTCCTCTAACTCCATCCTCAAAGGGATTCCAATGGGATGAAACCCCATTCAGGCCTTTCCCAAAATCCAACTGGGAAAAGTGCTCCAGCACCTAACCCCCTTCACCCTCCTCCCCTTCAAGGGGCAGAAATTCTTCCTCCTGGCCAACCTGAACCTCCTCTGGAGCAACCTGAGGCCATTTCCTCTCCTTCCTTCTCTCATTCCCTAGCAGAAGAGACCAACTCCCACCTGGCTCCGCTCTCCCTTTCATCCTCCCCCATCATTTCCAGGGCCCCTTTCACCACCCCCCACCCCCCCAACCCCCTCTTTGGGTCTCCCTTCACTCTGAATGAAGGCTTTTGAGTCTCTCCCAGGCTCCTTTCTGCCTTGGAGAGTTGTTTTCCTTTGCCAGAGTCGTGAAGCCTGAGCTCCACCATCACCTCCCTGCGCTCAGGGGCTGGGGGTGGGGAGGGGGAGCCTCAGCCAGGGATTGATTTATGAGTCCCTAACCCTGATTTATGGCCCCAGCAGAGCCAAGTGGCAGAGTTCTCTGTGTGTGTGTGTGTGTGTGTGTCCCCCCCTCAACTCCCACACAGCCACACCCCTGGTACCTGTTGAAAGGTTTAAGATGAAGCCTCCGAGACAAGAAGAAAAAAAAAAAAAAACAAAAAAAACCAAAAAACCCACAACCCGACACCACCACCAACAAAAAAAAAGCAAAACCACACAACCCTCAAAAAGGAGCTTTCCCCCCCTCCCCCACCACTCAACACCCCCTCACCACCACCTCTCCCCCCCTTCCCCAGCCCAGCAAGCCCTCCAACCACCAGCCAGGGCTGCGACTGTAATTACCCAACCTGTAATCAAGGTAATTTGCATCCAGGACGACCCAGAGCTTGCAGATCCCCAGCGGAATTTTGCAGCCTGCTGCAATCCTGCAGAGCGAGGGAGAAGTTGGGAAAAGGGGGGAGGGAAGGGGGGGGAGGGGGGGGGAAGGAAGTTTTGCCTTCCTTCAGCTCTTGGAGTTGAGTTTAAAGAAGGAAAATCCCACCCAGCTCATTGCCCTTCCTCAGGAGATCCCAGAGCTGGGGCCAGAGGTGGGAACTGCTTGGGTTGGAAAGGATCTCCAGGATGATGGAGCTCAAGGATCAACCCAACCCCACCCTGGCCACCAAACCAGGCCCCCAAGTGCCATGGCCACAGGTTTCTTGGACACCTCCAGGGATGGGGACTCCACCACCCCCCTGGGCAGCCTGTTCCCATCCCTGACCTCTCTTGCAGGACAGAATTTGTCCCTCGTGGCCAACCTGAACCTCCCCTAGGACAACTTCAGGCCATTTCCTTTCCTTCTCTCACCTCAGGGTAGAGAGATGAGAGCAATCCCCACCTCACTCCAATCTCCTGTCAGGGAGTTGTAGAGAGCAGTGAAGGTCTCCCCTCAGCCTCCTCTTCTTCAGACTCACCCCCAGCCCCTCAAGCTCCCTCAGCTCGTCCTCCCCAACCTTATTCTCCAGCTTCCTTGCCCTGGGAATTCTTGCTGAACCCATCCCTAAGTGTCTGGCTGCTCTCCTGAAGAAGTTGCTCCTTGCTCCCCATGTCAGCCCACTCTACAAATCCCACCCCCTCCCACGTCCTTCAGGCCTGGTGGCCACATGAAGAAGCCTCCTGAGCTGAAAGGTCTCCAAGGTAATTCAAGTCCTGCAGAGTTGATGTAACCAGGTGAAGGTGAGGGACAATAATTCTGTCTCAGGGAGGGCTGGGGGAGCTCCACACCAAGCAACCTTTGGAACCTCCCTGCCATGGAGAGAGACATCAGTGCTGCCCAAAGCCCAGCAGAGACTTCCCCCAGGGCCCAGATCCTGCTGGAGAACAGGAAAAAAAAATCCATTTTTCAGGTCATGCTTTAGAGTTGGTGACACTTAGCTCAACAGGTGAGGAGCAGCTGAGGGACCTGGGGGGAGGGTGGTTCAACATGGAGCAAAGGAGGATGAGGAGAAATCTTCTGGCTCTCTACAGCTCCCTGGAAGGAGATTGGAGCCAGGTGGGGGTTGGTGTCTTCTGCCAAGGAAGGAGGGACAGAACAAGAGGAAATGGCCTCTAAGTTGCCCCAGGGCAGGTTCAGGTTGGCCATGAGGAGCAATTTCTGCCCCTTGAGGCTTGGCCAGACCTGGCCCAGGCTGCCCAAGGGCCAGTGGTGAAGTCCCCATCCCTGGAAGGCGTTCAAGACAATGGTGCTGAGGGCTTTGGTGGTGCCCTGGCAGTGCTGGGTGGGGACTCCACCATCTCAAAACACTTTCCCAAGCCAAACAATTCCCAGATCCTCTGATTCTTGCTCCTTGCTCTGGGTGGGAAGAGCTGAGGATGGAGATTGAAGCTCTTTGCACTTCAGCTGCAGGGAAGCCCAACGCTGCCCACTGCAGCCCAAGGCTGATCTGCTAGGACCTGCCAACCTCTCCCAGGGGAGCAGCTGCCTTTGATGGATGACTGGATGGAAGCAGAGCAGACAGGTGCATTTTCCAGCTTTTATCAGACCACCAAAGCATTTCCCAGAAGAGGAACCTCTGGCCTCCATTAGCTCATCCCTGAGCACCATCCTCTGAGCTTATAAATTCTTCTAATGCAGCATCTCTGGGGATGGGGATGAAATACAGCCCCCAGCTCTTGCCAGCAAGGAGGTTCTTCCAATCTGTTGCTCACAGAGAAGGTTTGATCTCCAGGGCTGGAAGAGCAGCTGGGACAGATCTCCATCAAAGAAGCTTTCTGATGATCAGAGGATCCCAGACTGCTTTGGGACCTTAAACATCATCTAGTCCCGCAGGCAGGGGGACTTCCTACCAGACCAAGGCCTCTTCCAGCCTGGATTTGAACATCTCCATGTTTGGAGCCTGCAAAGACTTCTCTGGGTAACCTTCACCCCCTTCAATTTCTTCCTTGTGTCTCATCTCAACTCATCTTCTTCCACTGAAGCCATCACCCCTCCTCCTGTCACTCCATGCCTTTGTCAAAAGTCCCCCTCCAGCTCTCCTGGAGCCCCTTTCAAACCCTGGAAAGCTTCTCTAAAGCCTCCTTGGAGCCCACTTCCAACCCTGGAAAGCTGCTCTAAAGCCTCCTTGGAGCCCACTTCCAACCCTGGAAAGCTGCTCTAAAGCCTCCTTGGAGCCCACTTCCAACCCTGGAAAGCTGCTCTAAAGCCTCCTTGGAGCCCACTTCCAACCCTGGAAAGCTGCTCTAAAGCCTCCTTGGAGCCCACTTCCAACCCTGGAAAGCTGCTCTAAAGCCTCCTTGGAGCCCACTTCCAACCCTGGAAAGCTGCTCTAAAGCCTCCCTGGAGCCTTCTCTTCTCCAGGCTGAGCAGTCCCAACTCTCTCCATCTGGCCTCAAAGCAGAGGTCAGCCCAAAGCTCCTCAGACCATTGTTGTGGTCTCCTCTGGACCCTCTCCAACAGTTCTTTGTCCTTGTGCTGAGGACTCCAGAGCTGGCCCCAGCACTGCAGGTGGGGACTCTGCGGAGTGGAGCAGAGGGGAAGAATTCCCCCACCACCTCCACCTCCACCTGCTGCCCTTGGTGCTTTGGATGAAGCCCAGGATGTGGTTTCTGGGCTACAAGCTCATGTGGAGCTTCTCCTCAACCAGCACCCCCAAGTCCTTCTCTTCAGGAGCAGGATGGATGCTCCCCATCCACTCTCAATCATCCAAGAGTGGTTCCTTAAGACCCAAGCTTCACATCTCCCACTGAGGCTTTTGCAGCAGCCCAAATCTCTCTTCCACCTCTTCATCACCAAGCCAAGGGTGTCCCAGATCCCAGGCACCCTCAGCTTGCCTGGGCCAATGCCACCAGGTGCTGCAGAACTGGTTTGTGTGTGACCGGCCAGGCAGCTCCTTCCTTCCTGGCTGGCTGGCTGAAGGGCTGAGCTCTCCTTGACATCTCTTCAGCTGGCTCCTTGTGCTGGGACAAAAGGGCTCCCAAGCTCCAAAACCCCAGGGGTGAAGTCATGGATGGGATAAGGTTGGGACAAAAGGGATCCCAAGCTCCAAAAAAACCCAGGAGTGAAGTCATGGATGGGACAAGGATGGGACAAAAGGGATCCCAAGCTCCAAAAACCCCGGGGTGAAGTCATGGATGGGATAAGGTTGGGACAAAACAGTCCCCAAGCTCCAAAACCCCAGGGGTGAAGTCATGGATGGGACAAGCCTGGGACAAAAGGGATCCCAAGCTCCAAAACCCCAGGGGTGAAGTCATGGATGGGACAAGGCTGGGACAAAAGGGATCCCAAGCTCCAAAAACCCCAGGGGTGAAGTCATGGATGGGACAAGGCTGGGACAAAAGGGCTCCCAAGCTCCAAAAACCCCAGGGGTGAAGTCATGGATGGGACAAGGCTGGGACAAAAGGGCTCCCAAGCTCCAAAAACCCCAGGGGTGAAGTCATGGATGGGACAAGGCTGGGACAAAAGGGATCCCAAGCTCCAAAAACCCCAGGAGTGAAGTCATGGATGGGACAAGGCTGGGACAAAAGGGATCTCAAGCTCCAAAAACCCCAGGAGTGAAGTCATGGATGGGATAAGGTTGGGACAAAAGGGCTCCCAAGCTCCAAAAACCCCAGGGGTGAAGTCATGGATGGGACAAGCCTGGGACAAAAGGGATCCCAAGCTCCAAAAACCCCAGGGGTGAAGTCATGGATGGGACAAGCCTGGGACAAAAGGGATCCCAAGCTCCAAAAACCCCAGGGGTGAAGTCATGGATGGGATAAGGTTGGGACAAAAGGGCTCCCAAGCTCCAAAAACCCCAGGAGTGAAGTCATGGAAGGGATAAGGTTGGGACAAAACAGTCCCCAAGCTCCAAAACCCCAGGGGTGAAGTCATGGATGGGACAAGGCTGGGACCAGGGAGGTGGTAGAAACCCCAACCCTGGAGGTTTTTAAGGCCAGGCTGGATGTGACTCTGAGCAACCTGATCTAGTGTGAGGTGTCCCTGCCCCTGGCATGGAGGTTGGAACTGGCTGAGCCTTGAGGTCCTTTCCAACCCTGCCAATTCTCTGATTCTATGACTGCTGAGGGTGGATCTGACTCAGGTCCCAGGCACCACTTGGGAGAATGAAGCTGTCCTGGGTGGTGTCCCTTGGAGGGCACAGAAGTTCTGACCCTTTTCGATGCATGGTGCCCACACACCTGACCCCCAAAAGCCGCTGGTGGCCTTCACTGTGTCTTCTCCTGCCCTCCTCCCCCTCCCCAACCCCTCCACCCCCACCCCTCCTTCTGGCTTATTTTTAGCTCCTCAGCCAGAGACTTGGACTGAAAATCCCTTTGCCAACAGAAATGCCAGCTTGGCTTGTCCTGGCAGAGGTTGTTCCCAGCTGGATTTGCTGCTGTGCGTGGGTACGAGCAGCCACCAGCCGCCGTGAATCACCAGGTTGCAAATGCTGAGTAAAGGTCCACTCCCCTCAGCCCAGTGCAGTGACTCAGGGAGCAGCAGTCTGCACCAGGTCAGGCCTGCCCAGCAGATCTTGGGGCTTGCAAGCCCAAGACAAAGCTGGGGAGGAGGAGGAGGAGGAGGGGGTTCTCCCCCACTCCCTCCAGGTCTGGGCTGCCCAGTTCAAGAGCGCCAAAGGAGAGCCTGGAGAAGAGAAGGCTCCCAGGAGACCTTCTTGTGGCTTTCCAGGAGCTGAAGGGGGGCTCCAAGAAAGCTGGGGAGGGACTTTGGAGGGTGTCAGGGAGTGATAGGACTTGGGGGGGGGGGATGGAGCAAAATTAGAAGTGGGGAGATTCAGATTGGATGTTGGGAGGAAGTTCATCCCCATGAGGGTGGTGAGAGCCTGGCACAGGTTGCCCAGGGAGGTGGTGGTGGAAGACTCATCCCTGGAGGAGGTTTTTAAGGCCAGGCTGGAGGTGGCTGTGAGCAACCTGACCCAGTGTGAGGTGTCCCTGCCCATGGCAGGGGGGTTGGAACTGGATGATCCTTGAGGTCCCTTCCAGCCCTAACAATTTGATGATTCTATGATTCCCTGCAAGCCAAGCCCAGGTGCTGGGAGAGATCTTCCATCCCATCAGGGGATGGGATCCCATCACCAGCATGGGATCATCAAATCCCAACCAAGTGAGGACTGAGGGTGGGCAGTGACCTCAGGTATGGTCTAGCTGCTGAGGTCACCAAGGAGCAGGCACTGAATTCCCACTGAGGTGGGATGGGACCAGGAGAAGCCTTAGGGAAATAGAGGAATGAGGAACAGGGCCTGGAGGATCATCTGATGGGAAGGGAAGGGAAGGGAAGGGAAGGGAAGGGAAGGGAAGGGAAGGGAAGGGAAGGGAAGGGAAGGGAAGGGAAGGGAAGGGAAGGGAAGGGAAGGGAAGGGAAGGGAAGGGAAGGGAAGGGAAGGGAAGGGAAGGGAAGGGAAGGGAAGGGAAGGGAAGGGAAGGGAAGGGAAGGGAAGGGAAGGGAAGGGAAGGGGAAGGAAGAAGAAAGGAGAAAGGGTAAGGGAGAAAGAGGACAAAAAGGAAAAGGGAAGGGGAATACTTCCTTTAATGCTATTAAATTGAGTGCCCTGGGGGGAAAAAATCCCTGCAGGTTCCCTCCCCACTGTTTGTTTTTGCAAATGTTGTTGCTACATAGAGAAGCTTTGGGCCAAACCCAACTGGGCGTCGATTGGCTCTGCCCCAAACACTTCAAAGGAGCCAGGCTTGCCTTACACCACCGACACATTTGGCCCAGGGAAGACTTTTTCTTGGCAGCTGGAGCTTCCAGCCATGCCAGGAAGCTCTGCTCAGCCTGGCCTGAGCTCTGATGAAAGCTCCTCTTGGTTTGGCTCTTCAAGCCAGCACCGTCCCAGGTTGGAGCTGCTGAAGGAGCCAGAGCTGGGGCTGGGCTGACTTTGCTCCTCATTGAGCATCTCATTGATGGGAACTGATTTGTGAATTAGCCAGAAACCAGAAGAATAGCAGCAGGATGTGTGCAAGGGGAGGTCAGGTCAGGTTTTTGGGTGCACAAGGCAGGGAGGGAGGGGGAGGGCTGGAAAAATGAAAGCATTTTTGTGGATCTGTGTGTGCAAAAGGGTTGAGTCCTGGTTTAATAACAGAGCCAGGAGAAATATTCCTGGTTTTGGGTTGGTTTTGTTTTTTTTTTTTTGGCTCTAGAGCTCAGCCAGGTGATCCATGGGTGAGCTGAGGAAGAAACCAGTTTTAAGTGGTGGGATTATGGAGGGAATTTACCTTTTCTTTCTGCAGCACTGCTCGTCCCAGCTCGTGGAACTGGGAGCCCCTAGGACGAGTTGAGACTTATTCTAGGCAGGGTTCTTCCCTCAGCAGGGGAAAGGCAATGGCATGGAAAAGGTGGAATGGAAAAGGTGATGGCATGGAGTGACCTCTTTCTTGCCCATCACTGTGGGGTTCCAAGTGGGTTCTTCCCAAACCCCATTTGGACCAAGGAGTTTTGCACCTTGGCCATGTGAAGGGAGATGAAACCCAAGCAGAAGGTCCCCACCCCCACCCCCCACCTAAAACCTCCAAAACAAAAGAGATAAAGCAAAAAACTTCCCAAAGTGGGGATTAAAACTGGGCTATAACAAAGCCTTTCCACTCAGCTTTGGAGGCAAATCCCAGTGGGAAGCAGGAGAAACATGCCCCTGGATCCACCTCTCCTGTTTACCACCCACCCCCAGCCTCCCCAGGGAGCTCTTTCCAAGGATCCTGCCCAAATTTCATGCCCTGAAATAGAGCAGCAAGGAGATGACCTTCTGCCTGACATCGAAGCAATTCAAGGGCCAAAGATTTAATTTCCACTTGGCTTGGGCCCTTTGGATGCTCCTTGGGCCCTTCTGAAACTGTTGCCCTGGTGATTTTCCAAGCCTTTGGAATTGGCATCCCTGGTTTTGAAATCCCTTGGCCTTTTGCTGCCAGTTTTTTCTCCCTCCTGCTTCGGAAAGTTCTGCTCTGGTCATGGAAAGAAAGAAACCAAAGACGTCCACGAGGAGGAGGGAAAGCAAAAAAGCAAAGAAAACAAACAACCCAAAAAATGTAGATTTGGGGGGAAGGGAGAAAAGTCTAGGAGAGGAACATTTCCAGAGGCAGCAAGTCGTGGGAAAAATCCATTTGTTGGAGTGGAAAAGAGATTTCAACTCAAGCCAGACATGACCAAGGGAAGGTTTGAAGGTTTCTTCAGCCTGGCCAACCAAAGGCACATTCAGCCTTGAGGGGAGGCAGCTGTTCAGTTGCCATTAATGAAAGCTGGGGCAGGAGGGAGAGTCTCAGGGTCTGAAACAGGAGCAAAGTCTCCTGGAGATGTAGAGCCCTGGGTTGGGGTCAGGGCTGAGTCTGTTTCTCCATCTCAGCACAGCAGAGACCTGGACCTGGTGGAGCAGGACCAGAGGAGGCCACAGCAATGATCTGAGGGTGGAAGCTCTCTGCTGCAGGGACAGGATGGGAGAGGTGAAGTTGTTCAGCCTGGAGAATTGAAGGCTCCAAGGAGACCTTTTGGTGGGCTTGAAGTGCTCAAAGGGGACAGGAGAAAGCTGGGGACAGACTTTGAAGCAGAGCCTGTTGGGACAGGACAAGGAGGGGAATGGTTTGAAACTCCAAGAGGGAGATTCAGAGTGGAGAGAAAAGGAAAAATTCTTCATGCTGAGGGTGGGGAGAGCCTGACCCAGGTTGCCCAGAGAGGTGGTGGGAGCTGCTCCATCCCTGGAAACCATTCCAGGTCAGGTTGTTTGGGGCTGTGCTTGGGGATGTCCCTGCTGACTGCAGAGGAGGTTGGAGTGGATGAGCTTTGAAAAGGTCCTTCCCCACTCAAACCATTCCATGATTCCATGACAACCAGATCCCATCCCAGAACCACATCCACATCCAGCTGGACCTTCCCAACAGCTCCTGGAGCATTTTCTTCCCTTCAACCATCCCTCCACCCTTCTTCCCTCTCTCAGCTGCTTCCAACCTTGGCACCTCTTTGGGGTTGTTTTTTTTTTTCTGGCCAAACCTTACCCTTTGACCACAATCTTGTGTTAATGAAATGAGGTCATCTCCAGCCATCAATTTTGAAGCATAAGCCCAGGCTAGGGCAGGAAGGAATTTGGTTTAAACCCAGGAAAAGTGAAATTTTCCTACCAAGAGGGAATAAAACCAATGCCATGAGGTGATAAATCCTAAAGTGATCTTTGAAAAAGCCTTCAGAAGTCCCTGAGCTCCAGGAAATCAGGGTGGGTTGGTTTGGATTTGGGTTGGTTTGGTGGTGGTTTGGGTTTTTTGTCTGTTTGTTTGTTTGTTTTTTGGCAGCTGGGCAAGAAGAAAGAAGTGGAGGGTGGGAAAAAAAAAAAAAAGAAAAAGAACAAAACAAAAAAAAGTGAAACCTTCCCAGCAAGAAATAATTTATCCAAGATTTCATCTGCAGGCACATCCAAAAGCAATTACAGAGCCTCATTAGCATTGTTTGGAGCATCATTAGCATTGGAACATCCCCCTCTAGCCAGAGGAGAAGCAAAATGTGGCATGAGAAGGTCCCATCCAAAAAGAGTTAAAAGTCCATCAAGGCTGTGGATGGTGGAAAAGGAAACCAGCAAAGCTGGAAAGGAAATGGAATCCTTGCCTGGTGCCTTGGAGGCAGAGGGATAGCAACTGGGTCAAGCCCTGTTGCATGTCTAAGAAGGTCCTGGCTGGGGTTTGATGCCTTCAGACTTCCCTCTCCTCAAGTTCTGATGCCTTCAGACCTCCTCCTCAAGTTCTGATGCCTTCAGACCTCCTTCTCCTCAAGCTGTGATGCCTTCAGACCTCCTTCTCAAGTTCTGATGCCTTCAGACCTCCTCCTCAAGTTCTGATGCCTTCAGACCTCCTTCTCAAGCTGTGATGCCTTCAGACCTCCTCCTCAAGTTCTAATCCCTTCAAATGTCCTTCTCCTCAAGCTGTGATGCCTTCAGACCTCCTTCTCCTCAAGCTGTGATGCCTTCAGACCTCCTTCTCCTCAAGTTCTGATGCCTTCAGACCTCCTCCTCAAGTTCTAATGCCTTCAGACATCCTTCTCCTCAAGCTGTGATGCCCTCAGACCTCTTTCTTCTCAAGTTCAAGACAAAATATCCTGGAATCATAAAACACAACCCAGGAGAACATTCCAGAGACTAGATGCAGGTTGCCATTGTTGTCTCCTTTCTCTGGCCATGCAGGTGGTGGAGAATATCAAGACTGTCCTAGGTCCACGTTTGCAGGTGTTGCACACCGGGAAAATAGGGGCCAAAAAAAAAAAAAAAAAAAGGAGTTGGGACCAAAAAAAGAAAAGGAGTTGGGACTAAAAAAAAAAAAAGGAGTTGGGATCAAAAAAAGAAAAGGAGTTGGGACTAAAAAAAAAAAAAAAGGAGTTGGGACCAAAAAAAAAAAAGGAGTTGGGACCAAAAAAAAAAGGAGTTGGGACCAAAAAAAAAAGGAGTTGAGGCCAAAAAAAGGAAAATAGGAGGGGGGGAAAGGAGAAAAGGAGTTGAGGTCAAAAAAGGGAAAATAGGGGGAGTGGAAAAGGAGAAAAAGGAGTTGGGGTCAGAAAAACGGAAAGGGAGGGGGGAGGTCTTGGGGCCAAAAAAAGGGAAATGGGGGGAAAAAAGAAGGAAGAGTTGGGGGGGATGGGGGAGGGAGGGAAATAGGGGGAAAAAGGAGGAGCTTGAGCTGTCCAAACTGCGCGGGGTGGGCTGCGGACAATCCGCGGTGAGACGCCCGTCGGCGTCGGCGCAATTTCCGCGGAGGAGGAGGAGGAGGGGGAAGAAGGAGCTGCGCTGCTTTTGTGCCCGACCTTTCCCATCCCCCAAAAGTGCTGGGGGGGGCGGGTGGGGAAAGGTGGAGGGGTCGGAGGGGGGAGAACGAGTTCCCCACCGACCCCTCGCTTCACCTCCTCCCGCGGTGGGCTGCGGCTGGAAGCGCTCAGGACAATCACAAACCGTCATGGAAATCTCTCCCTGTTCCCATGGGATCGAGCTTGCTGCCCAACCACCCTCGCAGGGCAACTTCCCTGCTTTTTAATTTCATTATCTTGTTAGAATCATTCTTTCTATCTTTATTTATTTATTTTTAGACTCCTAAAAAAAAGCCCTAAATAGGTCAATTTTCCCTTCGCATCCCCTCCCGTCTTCCCCCCCTTTGAAAATCATCCATGGATGGGTTTGAAGCATCCTCCAAGCCCGGGAGAGGTGAAAGGAAATTCCTGAGAGTTTAAAGAGGAGGGAAAATCAAGCCCCCCCCCACCCCCCCTCCAAAAGTGACAATTTTCCTTCCTTAAATAAATTATCAACCTCTCCAACCCCGGCACTGAACGATATTGATCAGATTTCATTTTAATATCTTTTTTTTCCTTTCCTTCCATAAATCCACAGCTTTTTATAAAACGGGAAGGAAAGAAAATCGAGCGGGGAGGGACTGCTCCATCAGGAGCAGATCTTTCCAAGCTCGGATCCTAAAGGGAGGAAGGGGGAGGAAAGGAAAGGAAAGGAAAGGAAAGGAAAGGAAAGGAAAGGAAAGGAAAGGAAAGGAAAGGAAAGGAAAGGAAGGGAAAGGAAAGGAAAGGAAAGGAAAGGAAAGGAAAGGAAAGGAAAGGAAAGGAAAGGAAAGGAAAGGAAGGAAAGGAAAAGGAAAGGAAAGGAAAGGAAAGGAAAGGAAAGGAAAGGAAAGGAAAGGAAAGGAAAGGAAAAGGAAAGGAAAGGAAGGAAAGGAAAGGAAAGGAAAGGAAAGGAAAGGAAAGAAAGGAAAAGGAAAGGAAAGGAAAGGAAAGGAAAGAAAGGAAAGGAAAGGAAAGGAAAGGAAAGGAAAGGAAAGGAAAGGAAAGGAAGGAAGGAGGAAAGGAAAGGAAAGGAAAGGAAAGGAAAGGAAGGAAGGAAGGAAGGAGAAGGAAGGAAGGAAGGAAGGGAAGGAAGGAGGGAAGGAAGGAGGGAAGGAAGGAGGGAAGGAAGGAAGGGGAAGGGAAGGGGAAGGGAAGGGAAGGGAAGGGGAAGGGAAGGGAAGGGAAGGGAAGGGAAGGGAAGGGAGGGAAGGGAAGGGAAGGGAAGGGAAGGGAAGGGAAGGGAAGGGAAGGGAAGGGAAGGGAAGGGAAGGGAAGGGAAGGGAAGGGAAGGGAAGGGAAGGGAAGGGAAGGGAAGGGAAGGGAAGGGAAGGGAAGGGAAGGGAAGGGAAGGGAAGGGAAGGGAAGGGAAGGGAAGGGAAGGGAAGGGAAGGGATAAACCAGTTTGATCCCAAAGTTTTCCTACCTCCAGTCCACCTGGGCCAAAAAAACTGGAGAGGGGGGGGGGGATGAATTGTGGTGTATTTAGTCTCCTAAATCTGCACCCATGGCATAAGCCAGGGAGTTTCCTCTTATTTCGCTTTAATTTCTCCTTCTCAACCATCCACTTTGCATTCAAATTGCCCAGCTCTCCAAAAATCCCTCTTTTTTGTTTTGGGTTAGGTTTTCTCTTCAAGGAAAACCTCAAACTCACCCCAAATCCTGCTGCTTTTCCCAGGTGCTTGGCACGTTCCTGGAGCTTTTGCCGGCTTCGGATGAGGAAAAAGAAATAAAATAAAAACCTTTTTGCAAGAAGGAGCAAAGCTGGAGCTCGCCAGAGCCTCAAAACAGGGATGGGGGAAAAAAACTATAACCTAGAAATGTTTCATTGGGATTTGAAGAGAAAATAAATCATTTTAAAAAGCAATTTTAGAGATAAATATTTGGAGCCAGGAAGGTTCATCCAGGCCCACCAGCAGCTCGGGGAAAAAAAATGTCAAATTTGGGTTAAAAATTACACACACACACACCCCCTCCAGGATATTCAGAAAGGATCCCGTTGGGATTTTGTCTTCCACCTCCCGGCTTTGCCTGCAAGGAGCTGGCACTGAAAGAACTTTAAAGAACCAAGGAGAAAAATTTCCTGCCCGTGATTGAAACAAAAATCTTGGGAATCTTTTTTTTTTCCCCCGTTATTTTGCGCTGTTTCTTCTCAAGGGGAGAAAAGAAAGAGGGGGAGGAATGAATTTAAAGAAGGTGCCAAAGCAACAGTGGGAAATTTGGGTTATTCCACCACATTTGGGAGCATTTTTTTTTTTTTTTTTTTGGCTCTGAACAGCCAAGAGGTTTTCTCTGGGTCTGTTAGACAGCGAATTTCTCTCTCTCTTTCTCTGCACAGATAAAAGGAGGGTTACCGCCGGGATTCCTCCAAAATTCCATCATTTTCCCCACTCGGACATTCAGGTTAGCAGAAGGTAGATGGAGAGAAGAAATCGATGGAAGTAAGGAGATTCAGCTTGGATGTTAGGAAGAATTCTTCCCCATGAGGGTGGTGAGAGCCTGGCACAGGTTGCCCAGGGAGGTGGTGGTGGAAGCCTCATCCCTGGAGGATTTTAAGGCCAAGCTGGATGTGGCTCTGAGCAACCTGCTCTGGTGTGAGGTGTCCCTGCCCATGGCAGGGGAGTTGGAACTGGATGATCCTTGAGGTCCCTGCCAACTCTGACAATTCGATGACTCTCTGAAATTGGTCCCCAAACAGAACATTCAGGTGGGTTTTGGTTTTCTTTTTTTACTTGGGTTGTGTTTTGCTTTGTTTTGTTTCCCCCTCCCGCCAATAGCTTCAGGTCTGCAGCTCCCAAATTCATTTGCATAAATAAGTCTGAGGTGACGCCGAGTTGATAAGAGATGAGGCAATCCCTGGCAAAAATCACCCAACCACTTTCTTTCCCATCGCCGACGCACCTCCTGAAGTTCCCAGCTCCTGCTCCCTTCGGTCGTGCCTGGAATATCGACTTAATTCCCAATTTCCATTCAATTCCCCGTTTCTTTCCCCACCCCCCTTGAATTCTCACCTCGGGACTGTTTCGGGGGCGATTTAGACCCAGAATTAAATCTTTGAGAGCGGATTGGGGAACGCTTTCGAGTCTCCACTTGATCTTTAAGGGTTTAAACACCTTCCCCGAAGGTTGAGGAGCTCAGATGTCCCCATGCGAGTCACCAGCGTGGTTTAAGGGATGTAATTGGGACTAAAAATGGGAAAGATACAACCCGAGCTTGGAGCTTCCAAAGCAGGACCCGGGGGACACAGAATGATTTGCAAAGTGGCTTTTTGGGGGGTGGGGGTTTGTGTCTGTTTGGGCTTTTGAATGAATTGGGAAGGAAATAGGAGGTGAGGAATCTCCCAGGGCTTCAGTATCCTGCCCAAGGCAGCGCTGGGAATCGGATTTTGGGGTTGGGATGGAGATGTAGGGGAGGAAGGTGGGAAAAAAAAAAACCAAACACAGGAGGGAAGATGTGCTGGAGAAGAGAGTGCGAGGGAGTGTCTGAGATGTGTTTATGGTGGAGAATTGGGATAGAATTTGCAGTAAGTGCCTGGAGAGGTGGAAGGATGCAGACATACAGGGATGGAAGGAAGGAAGAAAGGAAGGTGGAGGGATGAAGGAAATGAGGGATGGAAGGATGGAGAGATGAAGGAGAATAGGAAGGAAGGATGGATGGAAAGAGAGATGGAAGGATGAAGTGATGAAGAAAGATAGGGAAGGAAGGAAGGAAAGAGAAATGGAAGGATGGCATGATGAAGGAAAACAGGGAAGGAAAGATGGAAGGAAAGAGAGATGGAAAGATGGAGTGATGAAGGAAAATAGGGAAGAAGGGATGGAAGGAAAGAGAGATGGAAGGATGGATTGATGAAGGAAAGTAGGGAAGGAAGGATGGAGGGAAAGAGGGATGGATGTGTCACATACATTCTGTTGGCTCCCAGTTTTTCCTGTGCAGCCAAACACTCTAAATAAATCAGCTCTGATTTTTCTTTAACGGACTTTCAGCTAATCCGGAGGAGAAACAAACCACGCTGGAGTTCTCCTCTCTCTCCTCCCAAGTGCACTGAAGATTTCTGAATTTGGGAAAGGGAATGTGGGGAAAGGGTCCTTCCAGGAACCCTCTGTACCGAGGAGGTGGGGGACAGGATCCTTTCTCTCTGCCCCTTTTGGAGCACAAGAGGGACCCTCACCTGAGCCAGTCCCTTCGTGGGTCCCTGTTCCTAAGGGGGTCTCCGCTGTCCCACTCGGGTCTGGCAGCCTCTCGAAGGGATCGAGGGGAGCAGAGAGGGTCAGAGAGGATCCTGAAGCGGGAGGCGAGGGCTGGCTGGCGACTCTAACCAGCATCACCCCAACATCACCCTTGCCCTTGCCGAAACTGGACTCAGTCAGGAAAACGGAGCTGGACCTGAACGCCAAATCTCTTCTGACCCCCCCCCCCCCCCCCCCAAAATTAGTCTAAAGGAGGGGGGAAACAAAGACATTTTTGCTCCAGCCCTCCTCATCTCACAGAGCAGGATGAATCTCTACTCCACCAGGGAAAAAGGACACAATTTCTTTAGAAGATTAAGACAAAAGTCCCCGCTCGGAGGTCTCCCAAAATTGTCGCTATCCCCCTATTTAACCTTTTATTTCCCCCCCAGCTCAGCAGACACAATCCCCCCAGGGAATCCCCTCAAAATTCCTCTTCCTTCTCCTGCCTCCCCTCCTCATTCTTAGCCACCCCTGAGGAAGACGCCGCTTCCCTCACTTGTTTTTTTAATCCCTAAAAGCCCCAATAGGACAACACAGAAGTCGATTTTTTTTTTCTTCACATATTCAAGGAGGAAAAAAAAATTTCAACAAAAAACACGAGGAGTCTTTTTTTTTTTCTCCACGTGTTTGAGGAGGGGAAAAGCAGAGAGGAGCTGTGGCTCCTCTGCAGCTGGAGAAAGCCTTGGAGGACAGAGAGGAAAATTGGAAATTTTCTCTTTTTTTGGTTAATAATTGAGCAAAAATCCTTTTTTTTTTTTTTTTTGTTTTCCCCGAAATTAAAACTAACTGAAATAAATAAAATATTCTCCTCCCGGTGCCAAAGTTTTGCTGTGGCTTTGGATGGAGCTTTGGATGGAGGGGTGGAAGGCTTCAGCTCACTCTACACCCTCTCAGGGCTTTTTTTAGCTCATTTTTAACTCTAATTGGGGTTTTTGGGGTGTTTTTGGTTTTGGTTTGGTTTGGTTTTTTTTTACTTTTAACCTCAAAAATCCATCTTTGGGGTTTGACCCCATGGCAGAAGAATTTAATCAGGTTCAAAGTATCAAAAGAAGGGTTGTTGATCGTCGTGGAGGATCGATAGCCATACCTGAGGTGGAGGCACGATCCCAGTCCCGGCTGGAAATCCTGATTATTCCCCATCCAGGCTGGAAAAAGCACAACGACTCACCCCGCACCCAATCCGCACCCGTTTTGGGGGGAAAAACTCAGCAATTTCAGCCGCTCCCTACCAAGGTGGAGTCAAGCACAGCTGAATTTCCTTGCACATTTCTTCCCCTTTCAAAATTCAGCCTAGGAAATAACTTTGGGAACAAGCTGAGATCTCTTTATTTACCAAAAAAAAAAAAAAAACCCCAAAAAAAACCACTCTTTTTTTTTTTTTTTTTTCCGAAGGGAAACATCAGGTTTCGGTTGGAGGTTTGGGGTTTTATTTTTCGCTTTCTTCTTTCTTTGCTTATTGCCTCCATATTTTTCCTTCGCTGATCCCTAATAAAACCCAGGTTTTCCATGGAGAATTCCGCATTTTTCCCACCCCGATGTTGCTTAGAGGTGGAGGTTGCTTCACTTTTGTCCCTCAGCCTGAACGCATGGGCATCTCCTGCGTCTAATTGAGGGTTTTTTATCTTTATTTAACAAAGGCTAAACCCCAGGTTTTGCCAACCCAGTCCAGCTTCTACCCCTGGAAATTAAACTTCTTCAGCTTTTTCTTTTGGAACAAAAAAAAAGTGGAAAAACTTGACCTAAAGTTCCCGTTTTCCCTCCTTTTCCATCCCTCCCGGCAGCTCCAAGGAAATATTTAAGACATCAAGTGGAGCAAGAAGTAAACAAATTAGGATGGGAGAAGGGAAGCACAGAACTGGTTTTGAATATTTTTGCGGCAAGGCGAGGGGAGGGAAAGAAAAGTTTCTTACGCTGGTCTGGGGTTAATCCTCGTCCTTCCAAACGCATCTTGACTTAATTCGCTACCAGGAGAAGGAGGAGAAAAACAACCCCGGAGCGCTGCGAAAAAAAACAAAACCAAACCAAACCCAAACCAAAGCAAAAACCAGCTCCAAATCTGCGGTTTTTCGAGGGCTTTACAAAGAAATAAAGCGACTTTTAAGAGGGGAAAAGAAAACCTCAGGCAAGCTCAAAGGGTTGTAAAGCACCTGAACGTCCCCAGCGCCTCTTCCCGGGAATATGAAAGGAGGGGGGGAGAAACTAAAAAAAAAAATAATGATGGGAAGCGCTAATTACCCCTCTTCAGATACCACTTTGTTGACACCAGCCAGGCCAAATGGCCCCATTTGCTTTTGTCAAGAGCTTCAGGCGACCTCCTGTTTTAACTTGGAATTGAACTTGGACTTCCGACCAGACAGGGGCCCTAAATTCAAGCCCCATCTTTTATTTGTCTGGCTCCCAATCGCTGAATCAAAAAAAAAAAAAAAAACCAAAACCAAAAAAAACCACTGATTGCACCGAGCCGGTGTGGAAATAATAATTAATGGAGGGGAGGGAGGGGAGAAAGGGAATTGTCAAGAGTTGGGACATTCCGCGGTAGCTGTAAAAAGAAGAAAAAAGGGGAGAGGGGGGGGAAACAAACCAAAACAACCCCAAAAGCCTTTATTCGGCTCAAAATGTGCGAAGAAAGCGACGGGATGGGGAGAAAAGGGGCTGGGGGTTTTGGAAGCGGGCCCCCCCCTCCCCCCTACGTTATGAGTGGGATCGAGAGGTGTTTATCCTTTTCCAGGTATTTTTATCCGCAGCTTTGAGATGGGGTTTTGGGTGGAGAGGGAAAAAGGGATAAAGCCACAGGTCTCGACTTTAGGATGTTTGGGGTTGTTTTTTGGGGTTTTTTTTTGAGGGGAGGGGAGAAGGATAAAGCCACAGGGATGGAGACAGAGAGGCTTGGTTTTGCCAATCCACTTCTGGACCTGCCTTAGGGCGAGATTTAATAAATATATTTCTTTTAACACCGCTCCCCACACACACACACACACTCCCTTCCCTTTCTGGATAGGGAAACGTAGGGAAGCCAAAGCAAAACCACACAAAATTTAGGAAACCCCTTTCCCAAACTGGAGAGGGATGGGGGGGGGGGGAGGTTAGGAGAAAATGTGGGGTGGTGGATGGCAGCCTCAGAAAAAGTTGGGGGGAAGTATGGAACAAAAAAGGAAAAATCGCCTCAGGGTGGATCCATTGCAAGCAGGTTGCAGGAATCTGACAGGTTAGGAAGGAAAAAAAAAAACTCCTGGAGCGTCTCGGGTCAGGCTCAATTCCCCCCACCCTTGACACCCCCCGAGACGGTTTGATCCAGTCTGGGGAGGAGGAGGAAGGGTGTTGAGAGGCCGGGGGTGGGGGTGGGGGGGGTAACCTGAGATTGTTTTTCCGTCCTCTGTGCATCTTTCGTCGCTCTTTTCACTTTTCAATTAAAGATTAGAGAGGGCTCGGTTTGATTTGTGTTCATTAACAACCCCAACACAAGGCGGGGGGGGACGAGGGGGGAGGAAAAATTAGTGATAAATCCAACCTAAATCTGATGCAACACACACCCCCCTTTTTTTTTTTTTTTTTGTTATTTATCCCTTTTTGGGGAGCGCTTTTTGTCCTTCTTTTCGTGTCCAAAGCTTCAAGGCAGAGAAAATTGGACTTAATCTGATTTTCCAGCGTTATCCCAGGGAGGATGAGTTATTTTTTTTCTCTGCGACCCCAACCCCTTTTTTATTCTTATTTATCCCTTTTGGGTGGTGTTTTTTGGGGGGCTTGGGGGGAATTTTTGTCCTCCTTTTTGGATGCAATGCCTTAAGGCGGCGAAAATTGGATTTAATCTGATTTTCCAGCGTTGTTCTGGGCATTGCTTCAGCTAAATCTTGGCCACAGCCCCCCCCCCCCCCTCCGCCCCCCCTATTTCAGAGCAGGGAGGTTGGGGGTTAATTTTCTCTGCAACTCCCTTTTATTTTATTATTTATCCCTTTTTGGGCTGTTTTGGTTTTGTGGGGTTTTTTTGTCCTTATTTTCGGATGCAAAACGTCAAGGAAGAAAAAATTTGCTTTAATCTGATTTTGCAGCAAAAAAAATTTGTTAATCCTTGGCCGCAGCCTCCCCCTGCTTCAAAGAGGAGAGGTTGGGATTTATTTTCTTTTTTTTTCTCTCAAAGAGAAATAAAATCAAAGGCACGCGAGGAAGTTTCTTTTTATTTTGGGGGGGGGGGAGGGGGGGGGAAGTCGGATTGAGCTTTTATTTATCCAAAGCACATTTTTTACCAAAGCCTGAGAAAAAAAAAAAAAAAAAAGCTTTCCTTGGATTCCACCTCAAAAGAAGATGAGATTTAGTGGAATTGTTGCTCCACTAAATTGGTACTCCGGTGGGAAAATTGTATGTTGAGCTCAGATTTTCTCATACCACAGGCTCTGATTTCCCTGAGGGCTTTAAAAAAAAAAAAAACTCCCCATAATATTTTTTAAAAATAAATAAAAAAGCAAAGCGAATCTAGGTAAGGATTTGTTGATTGTTGGGTTTTTTTTTTAGTTTCCTGTGAGGGTGTAGTTCGTGGTTTAGAGGCGAAATCAGTGGCTGGAGCTGATTTTTCTTTCCATAAATCTCCTACCTTGGCCATTTTCCTTTGTACATGAGAGGTCTGGAGGTGGGAAAAGCAGAAATGGGTTTGGTTGGTGGTTTGGGGTTTGGTTTGTTTTTTTTTTTTCTCCATGTGGAAAATGGATTTCTGCATCTTTCAGGAGAAAAAAAAAAAAAGGAGGCGGGAAAGAGGAAATAAAGGGGAAAAAAACAAAGGAAATTAAGAAAGGAAGAGGAAAATCTTCATATGCCACTGATTTGCAGCGAATTATTTCCATCTACCCCTCAATTAAATAATTTGCCTCTTTTTTTCCGTCGAAATAAATTTTTTCCCCTTCGTCTTTTTTTATTCTCCTTTTTTTTTTCCCCCTCTCTCTATCCGGGAGATGTGGACAATAAAAAGAAAAAAGGGATTTTAGGCTACAATTCTCCAGCCGTTGAATTTGATTTGGGATGAGATTTTTTTTTTCCTGGCCTGGAGAAGCAGCGCTCGGACTTTGAGGCCACGTTAGCTGTGGTGAATGTGCTCCCGAGGTGCTTCAGCACCGAAATATCGCCGTTTTCAGAGCATCCTCCACCCCCTTTTGGGGCAGGAACCCCTCTTTTGGAGAGTTTACCTTCAATATCTCCAAGTTTTTGGTTTTGTTTTTTAACAGGAGCGCTACAGGGGTAACCTCAAGGTCTCGGTGTTCACCTGCAAATTTAAAGCTCAGTCCTTCAATTTCGGGTGGTTTTATTCCAGTGGCAATAAAGAAAATGGTAAATTTGAAGGCGAGAGGGGAGAAAACTCCTTTCAATCCAGCAAATAAAGTGTTAGAGATGAAATAAAGAGCAAACAACTTGCAGAGCAGACCAGAGCTGGCCACAGCAAGGCTAAGACTGATTTATCTCTCCTATCGACTTGGAGCTGAATCCTTTTCTCTTTCCTTTTCCAACAGGACTAAAGAAATAAATCCACTGAATTTTATCCTAGGGTTTGTCTTCAAGGATGCAGAGAAAGGGAAGGGGAAGGAGGCAACCCCAGAGATGAGGAAAATTCATCTTCTTTCTTCTTGGAACTCGTTGGTAGAGGAGGAGGGAACCGCTCCCTGCAGAAATATCCAGATAAAACTTTTTTTTTTTTTTTCCCACTCTTTTTTGTTTTTTTTTAATTGTAAGCCTAAAGCCGTCGGAAAGGGGGAGAGGGAGGGGGGAGAGAAGAAATTTCTGAGTCAATATTGTTCGCTGTTGATTAATTTTCCCCCTTATTTCCCGACTTTAAAATAATAATTATGAAAATGGGAAGGGTATGAGCAAGGAGAGCTCTTTTCTCTCTCTAAATACAAAAGCAGGAGAATATTCTACTTGAAAAAGAGCTTTTTTTGGGGGGGAGGGGGGTGGTGCGGAATGCCATAAAAGCCAAACCCAACCTAACGAGGGGGTCTCCCATCTGCTTTGGTTTCCAGTTGCTCCTTCCCCTCTTCCTACTTGGATTTTTGTGGTCCAGCTCCCCTTCAGCGGTTCCGCATTTTGCTGAGTGTGAACATCCCAGAGCCGCTTCGGGTCCATCAAATCCTCAACCCCACCTAACCCCCCCACACACACACTCCCAGCTCTTCAGAGCTGAGAAAGGAATAGAAATAGTCAGAAAGGAGCAGGTTTGGACCCAAAATCCTGCGGTTTGGATTATTTGGCACATCGAGCTAAACCTCCCTCCCCGGCTACTGACCCTTCCCCAGGAAACCATGGCTGGAAATGGGGATTTTCTCCTCCGTTACCTCCAGGAAAATACCTTTTCCTCTTCTTTTCTTCTCTTTTTGCCTTGCTTTCTCCTCTTTTTGCCCTTCCCTTTCTTCTCTTGTTTTCTCTTTTTTCCCCTTGTTTTCATTTATTTTCTCCTTTCCCCTCCTTTTCTCCTATTTTCTTCTCTTTTTTAACCTATTTTCTTCTCTTTTTTAACCTATTTTCCTCCTTCCCCCCTCTTTTTCTCGTTTCTTCTCTCTTTCTTTTGTGTTTTCTCTTTTTTTCTTGTGACTTTTCTCCTTTTCTTTTATTTTCCTATTTCTCTTCGTTATTCCTTTTCTTGTTTCTCCTATTTTTTTCGTCCTCTTCTTTTTGTTTTCCCCGTTTCCTCTTGTTTCTCCTCTTTTTTCCCTCCTCTTTGTTGTTCTCTTTTTCTTTAGTTTTCTCATATTTTTCCTCTCTTTTCTTCCTCTTGATTTTTTTCTCTTTTTCTCTTGGTTCTTCTCTGTTTTCATCCCTTCCCCTAACTCCCTACACAAAACCCACACTTAAACCACTCCAAACCGCAAACCTCACTCCACATCACATCTCCCTTTTGCAGGGATACGACTGGAAAAGTCCTTCCCCAGTCTTCCTGTCTTTGTTTTTGATGGATTTCTTTTAATTTCTCTTGGTTTCTGCCTTTCCCGCAGCTCTCCCCTCGAACTCCAACGCTCACCCCCGCCCACTCCCTCCGTCCTCCTTCTCCTTTCTCCCCCATTTCCATGAATCTTTCCATATTTAACAGTAAATCCTCACACCCCCACACTCCCCGCCAAGCTGGCAGGTCAAACACTACTCAATTTTTAGTATTTCATAAGAATTGGAGGTGAAAACTGGAGCCCAAACGAGGCCTCCCTTGAGCCTCGGGGATGCGGCCTCGGGGGCCCCCTCCAAAGGCTTGGACTTGGGGGTGGAAAAGGTTGTGATGGGCGAGGGGTGGGGAGGATAAAAGTGGGGGGAAATGGGTTATAATGGGGAAAAATGGATTATAATGGGGGAAATGGGATAAAAATGGGATAAGGGGGAATAAAGTGGAATAGAACGGGATAAAATGAGACCAAATGGAATGGGATGGGATGGGATGGGATGGGATGGGATGGGATGGGATGGGATGAGATGGGATGATTGCTGGATGGGTGATTGCTGGATGGACTCGTAGCATTTTGTGGGGTTCAAAGGACTGGGGACACAGCTTTTTAACTTTTTTAAAAGTCCTTTATTTTATGTTTTAAAGACATTTATTTTATTCTCTCTTATCCTTTTCCATCCCATTTTATTCCATTCATCCTAGCTCATTTACTTCCATTTTAGCCCATCTTAATACCATTTTAATTTGCTAAACCCCATTTTTGGCTCCTCCACACACACTCCACGCCTGCCCATCGCAGCCTTTTCCACCCCCAGGTCCAAGACCTTGGGAGGGGCCCCCGAGGCCACACTCCCGACGTTCATGGAGGGTCCGTTTGGGCTCCTTCCCCTTGAACTTGGCCTTCGGCAGCTTCTTTCTGTGGACAAGAAGCCGCTGGGCAGCCCGCAGCAGCCGGGGGTGGGGGCATCGAGAATTCGCTTTCCCCCTGAGTTTCACGAAGTGCCCCCCCCCCCCAGAAATTGAGGTTGGGGGTTTTTGCCTTTTTTTTCTTTCTTTTTGTTGCTATTGGAATAAACTGGGAGTGGATGAAGTGGGAGGTAAAGCATTTCGAGGGGTAGGTCACTCCTAGATTCCAGGTGGGGATGCACTGCACGGGGGGAAGTGGGGACAGGAATAAGGAGGATCTGGAGACCTCCTTGGAGGTCTGAGTGCTGGCGGATCCCCTCTTCCTTCTAAAGCAAAAAATTCCTTAAAAATATTTTCCCCCCCGCTTTTTCCTCTGTTTCTATATTTTGGGCGTGCTGGAGACCTTTGAGCCTTCCCCTCCTTTAATAACTTCCCCCCACCTCGGGGGGGTTCTCTGAGGGCTACGAATTCCCCCAATACCCCTCTCCCCTACTGCAGTTTCCATCCCTAACCCTTTCAGCCACCAACCTGCCCATTTTTTCTCCTTTTTTACCCCAATTCCATGTCAGCCCGGCCCCATTTCACCTTTTTACAAACTCGGACTAAAAACCACACACACACACCCCCGCACCGGTGGTGTCGTGTGTCCCCCTCCGCGGTTTTATCCCCACCCCACATCGTCACTGAAATATTGACCACCAAATATTAACCATCATTATCCGCCCACACACACACACACACACGCGTGGGGCATGGATAGAAATAATTTCGGCGTCTGGCAAGCTCAAATGTTGGGCTTTGGGGGCGAGGGGGTCACCAAATAATAACCAATAGGAAACCACCCGCCAAAACAAACAAAAAAAAAACCACAAAAAAAAAAAATAGGACGGGGTGAGAATTTTTGGCTGCCCCCTAAAAGCGTTGTGGGGATGTTGAGTGTCATTTCCCCGCGCTGTATCTCGGGGCAGGGGGGGGCTTCTCCTTGTGCCTCCCCCCCGATCTATCGCTTCAGACACCCCCCCAGTATCTCACAGAGCATCCTTCCTCACGCTGAAACACGGAGGGAGGGGTCCTTCAAGGGGCATAATCTGTGTCCAGTGTTTGTCGTCCCCCCTCACCTCGGGGTGGGTTGTGCGGACGCTTAGGGTGGGGGCACAGCGACACGCGTGGGCACGAAACCGACACCCCCCCCCGGCGGAGTCACGCGTGGCTCTTTGTGCCGACGGGGCGGGGACGGGGTGGGGGGTGAGGGGGGGTTGGTTTGGGGGTGTCACCACCCTCTTGAATGAAAATGGGAAGGGGGGAGAAGAAGCCAACCAATGAGTATCGCTGCACGGTCACGTGGGCGGGGACACGTCGGGGTGGGGGGGCGGGGGGGCGTGGCCACGGTGGATTTCTTAATGGAGCGGCGGCGGTTGGGGGGGGGCGCATGCGCGCGGGGCGCCGGTATGTTGGGGGGGTCGCGGGGAGCGGCGGGGAGCGGCGCGGAGCTTCCCCCGACGGCGGCCGAGGAGGAGGAAGAGGCGGCGGAGGAAGAAGAAGAAGAAGAGGAGGAAGAGGAGGAGGAAGGCAGCAGCACGGAATGACATGACGGCCCCACTCGGCCTTCCCCCTCGCTGGCCCGACGGCCTCGCGTGTCGCTGCGAGGAAAACCCCCGCGAGAAAAATCGGATGGAAGGGTTAGGGCACTGCCGGGAGATGCTCCCCCCCCACGCCGGACTCGCTGTGCCCACCGCCCCACCTCACCCCCCACCGCCACCACCGCCGCCACCGGCACCCCAGGGAGCTCCGTACGCCGAGCTGGCCACCGCCGAACCCCCCCGGCAGTGTCCGTCGGGGGCGGCTTCCAGCGCTGCTCTGGGTTACGGTTACCCCTTCGGGGGTGGGTACTACGGCTGTCGGTTGTCCCACTCCCACGGAGTCAACCTGCAGCAGAAACCCTGCGCTTATCACCCCGCGGAGAAGTACCCCGAGGCCGGCGGCCCCCTGCCCGCTGAGGAGCTGCCGTCGAGGGCCAAAGAATTTGCCTTTTATCCCGGTTTTCCCAGCTCCTACCAAGCGGTCCCGGGTTATTTGGACGTGTCGGTTGTCCCAGGGCTTGGTCCTCACCCGGAACCAAGACACGACGCTTTGCTTCCCATGGAAGGTTACCAACACTGGGCTCTTTCCAATGGCTGGGATGGGCAAGTGTATTGCTCCAAAGAGCAATCCCAGTCCGCACACCTCTGGAAATCACCTTTCCCAGGTAGGATATTCCCGGAAAGATGCGTTATTGTGTTCACCGCCTTTTCCCACCCCTTCCAGCTTCCTACTTGGATGTGCGTGTGAGAGGATGAGTGTGCCCATAACCATCTCCATCCCGGGATGGATGCGTGTGTACTTCTAGATGTAATTAAAGGGAGAGAAAAGGCTCTGGAATGCCTCCCGTGCAGGGAAATGTGCATGGACATGCTTTGGGAAGAGGTGAAGCAATCAACCCCGACTCCAAACACACGCCGGGAGCTCGCTTAGAAAAGTAACTTTGCCCGTTTAATTCTGGCCCTTTCTTCTCTCCTCCCTTTTCTTGCCTCACCTCGAATGCGTCTCTCGGTGCCCTGCTTTTAATCGTCCTCCCCAGCCCCCCTTGTTTGATGCTTCTCTAAGCGCAGAAAAGCTTTCAAAGGGTCAAAAATAATATTAAACCCCTCATTTTTTAGTGGCTCGGAGTGTCGGGGGTCGGAACAGTAAATCATATCACAATTATCGGAATAGGTGTCAAGTGACAAATGAGTCTCTTTGCGGGAGGAAGGAGGGAGGTAGAGGTCAGGGGGTTGAGGGGAGAGGCAGGCATCCTTGACAGCCCAGGAAAGCCAAATTCCTTCTTGGAGCATCCTTGAGCCCAGCAAAATCCCGCTCCCTTCCCTTCTTGCTCCCACCCGACCTGCCCGGCTCCGTGTCCCGACGACAGCGAGGAGGAGGAAGGTGATGATAGGTGCTGCCTCCCAGTACCCTTCCCCAGTCTCTTCCCAGTTCCTTCCTAATCTCCTTCCAGCTCTCCCCAGTGCCAGGAAGGATGCGGTGAGGGAGGAAAAAAAATAAACTATAATAAAAGGGGTGGGGGACGATACCCTTCAGCATCTTGGATGGAGAGATGGGAAGGGTCGTGTGAGTCTTTAGGGGGAAATGCAGGTGGGGGCCACATCGGTTTATTTATTTTCCTTCTTCGGGACAAAGAAGGGCGGAGAAAAGGGCCTCCTTAGGGTATTTTTGGGGAGGGGGGGTGGAATTTGGCAACGGATTGTTGGTTGCATGATGTTTATGGTGGTTTTTTTTTGAGGGGGGGTCCTCGCATTCAAACTGTATTTATGGGGAGTTGCCGCCCCCCACCCTTTTCTCTCTCCATCTCCTGCAGCTCTGGTGAGCTCCCTTGAAGGAAACTGCTGACTGTCCCTCCCCCCCCCTCCCCACTACCGGGTTTTGCCAGACCCTCAGCACCCCAATTCCACTCTCCCCTCCTCTTTAAAGAGCTGATCGCCCCCAGGGTCTCCCCAGTTGACTCCCGTCAGCCATAACTGGGGCTGCGCTGCCAGCTGAGATCTCGCCTCCATCTTCCTGCTCCAGCCAAGCTGGGTCACACCTTTGCGGTGAGAAGCTTCCAGGTCACACCACCCACCCGCTCCCCTCCAAATCCTGGCATGGGGCTGCCCGAAAGCTTGGGGGGTAGGGACTTACCCCCTCCAGCTACCACCAGAGCAGGGGTGAAGGTGCCCCCCGCATACCCACAGCGCCTTTAAAGCACAGAGCATCTCCCCCTCTTCGTTCCCCTGAGAAAACCACTGAGAGTAGGGGAGGGTGTCTGGGTTTGTGTCCCCCCCCTATACCGCACCCCGAAGGGGCTTCCTGGGGTGCACCAAGCCGGCGGGAAGGTGCAGGGGATCCACTTGTCTCTGCACCGAGCTTTGGGGATGGGGTTGCACATCTGAGGGGAGCCCCGAGATGGTTTATTGTGGGGAAGGGGAAGGAAGGGAAGAAAAAAGGGAGAAGGAAATAGGAGAGAAGCTCTAAATAATGTTCTAAATTCTCTGTGTTTGGAAAATCTCTCTGTACAATTGAGTCTGTTGGCTGGATGCTCCGTGGTGATCGGTGTGGCCAAGAAAAACAGGGCATTACCACGTGAATTATTAACATTATTGTTGTTGTTATTATTATTAATATTCTCATTACTGTTGTTATTATTATTGCTATTGTGGCATTATTGCCCTCACTGGGTGCATTTTCTGCCTCTCTTTTCTCTTTATTCCCTTCTCTCTTTCTTCCCTTTTCTCTCTGCTCGCCTTCTCCCACTCTTTATTCTTCTTTTTCCCTTTTTCCTTCTCCCCCACATCCAGCAATCTCTACTCCACGATATAGAAACCCTCCTCCTTTCCCACTTTTCCTGATTTGATCAGTTTCAATTTTTATCCTTTTTTCTTTTTTTTTCAATCCAGACGTGGTCCCTTTACAACCTGAAGTCAGCAGCTACCGAAGGGGACGGAAAAAAAGGGTCCCTTACACCAAAATCCAGCTGAAGGAGTTGGAGAAGGAGTATGCGGCCAGCAAATTCATCACCAAAGAGAAGAGGAGGAGGATTTCGGCCACCACCAACCTGTCTGAACGCCAAGTGACTATCTGGTTCCAGAACCGGAGGGTCAAGGAGAAGAAGGTGGTGAGCAAATCCAAGACAGCTCATCTCCACCCCACCTGACAGAGGATGACTTCTGAGGAAGAAGAGGAAAAGGAGGAAAGGGGAGAGGAATAAAAAAACAAAACAAAGAAACAAACAAAAAAGGAAGCGAGGAGAAGCGTAAATATTTATCTGGTAGTTTGTATGATAACCTCATCGGGGACCCTGCTGATCGCAAGTCATTATTTAAAGAGGAAAATTAATAATAATAATTAAGAATAAGCGACATTCATGCTCATCCCACATACCCCACCCCCGAGCGCATCTTTGATTCTCTCCCCCCCCCCCGCCCCTGCTCTGACTGTGAACCCCTTCCCCGCCCCCCCTCGACCCTCCAATTTTACTCTGAGGAATCCATCGATAAGGTTCAGCTGTGTATATTTTTAAGAGAAAATAATAATAATAATTAATAATGATAATAATAATTAATAATAAGCTAAGAGTGTAGCCACGCTAAAGGAGAGATGGACTCTGAATGTCACCCTCCCGCCCCGCCCCGTATCGCTGTATATTCTAACACCCCCTCCCCAATTTCTCCCAGTCCTTATCTCGGGCCATTTCACCCACCCATGTGTAGATGTTTGGAGAACCCCTGGCAAAGTGGCATCAGCTTCGTGTTTTCTCGGCTCTGGTGGGAAGAAAACCAGTGCTGGGTGTCGCTCCAGCACCCCAACCGCTGGTTTTGAGCTCCTAGATGGAAGCGAATTGCTGAAGGAGGTGATTTTGGCGGGGTGGGGTGGGGAGGTTCTCCCCAGGATTTTCTTGATCTCTGCCATCAACCTGGAATTTCTCCGCTGGCAAGATGGAAAATGCACAAATATTGTCTTTGGGGTTTGTTTTCTTTCCCTCTTTGAAGAGGTTAATGATCAACGGTGTTGTCCGGAGGTGTAAAAAAAATATTTTTTTTTTTTTTTTTTTTTTCTTTTTTTTTTTTTTTTTACTGTCTTGTACCTGTAGATAAAATTGTGGTGTCCGGCTGGAATGTACCGACTGCAGATGACATTTCCCAAATAAATACCTTTTTTTTTTTTTCGGTGGTGTTTCGCCTGGAGGAGAAGCTCTTTGTGCACCTCTTTGTACCCTCTGCCTTCTCCCATCCCCTCCTTTCCAGCCTTTTCTTCCTCCTCATCATCACACAGCCACCAGAAATACAGCCCAGGAGGGAACCTCCGCGGAGAGAGGAGGTGGGGGGAAAATTAATAAATAAATTTAGCAGGCGAAAGTGGGAGAATCTGGGGAGAAATCGCTTTATAAGGGGCTTGCTGAAAGCAGAAGGGGCAGAAGGGTGACCCCCAAAGAGGGTTGTTCCTCGAGAAGGGGGGGAGTGCAAATAAATTGAGCCAAATTAGCGCTTTTTTTAATTTATTTATTCGTGAGGCTTTTTTTTTGGTCCATATTTCCCTCCCTTCCCCCGCGCTTACCCAAGTGAAAACGCGATGACTTTCCCTAGACGCTTCTAATCTCCTTAAATCTCCCTCCCCGAAGGACGCCTTTGCCTCAAACCGGTTTGACTCCAGATCCAAATCTTCCCCAAACCTGCCCTCGCCCCTCTCTGACTCCTCGCCCGCCAAACTTCCTCGGCCCCCACAGCAGCTGGGGAAGAGATAATGAGAGAGGAAATGGTTTCCATCGGCGGATGACAATCGGCTTTACTATCTGCTCGCTTTAATCACCTCGTTAAATGATCAAACAGGGGAGGGGGGAGTGGAAGGAAAAAAAAAATAGGGGGGGGGGTTAAAAAGGATGTAACCGAAAATGGTCTTTTGAGAGGGGGAGAAATTTGCGGGGTGTGCATGTAGGGCTGTGAGGGAGAGGAGGAAGAACCTATGGGATGCTATAGGAGAAGAGGGTTAGCGGTGGTGACCACGGAGGTGCGGGTGCAGATGCGCTGGGTGCTTAAGTTTGTGTGTAGAAATGCATCTCTCTGTAGTAAATAGAGATAAAATTGAGATAAAAGTGAGATAAAATAAGATATCAGATACTAGGAGTATCATATGCATGACGTCTAAGGTACATAAGGGGTATACCATGGCATGTAACTGGTTTTGTCTCTTTATGGTCTGGGCGTCACTGTATAGATATTTTATAGATTTTAATATATATTATATTGTCTATAATGTATTATATATATATATATAAAAATATCTTTTAAATCTCCTTTATAGATATTTTTATAGTTAATTTATAGATATCATACATTATATAGCTATTATAGGGGTGTTATAGAGGTATTATATAGATATTTTATATATATATATATAGGATATATTTATTGGACAGAATGACCTTTAAAGGACTCTTCCAACCCAACGCATTCAATGATTCTCTGATTTATTTGCTGCAGATCTCTCTATATTGTCTATGGACATGTGCAGAGCACATATATATATATATATATATATATATATATATATATATATATATATATATATACACATATATAAAATATATACATATATATATATATATAAAAAATATATAATATATATCCATATGCAGCCTTCTAGGTTGAATAGATGGGTAGAGAAAATCTTATATATCTATATAAAAATTAATATATAGGTAGTTGCAAGCTCCTACATTGAAAACGTAGGTAGATAATATGTTCTATATATTAATATTTATATATATATGTTTAAATATGTGTTTATATATATATATAAGCAAATGCAATCCTCTGCACCATTATATGAAGTGGTGGGTGGATCAGATGAGATAAATCCACACATTTTTCTCTCTAAATGTCCATCTCTTAGTGCCACCTTCTATATTTATCCCACCAAGGGCTGTGGATGTCCCCACCCGAGTCCGTGCCTGTACGGATGTGTAGCTCTAGAAATGAGGCTGAAAGAGAGATCTCTAAGGGTGTGAATCACCAGCGGGCTCCGGGTGTGCCCTATGGAGTCCATACTGCCGCTAGCAGAGCTGCGTTTGGCTTTTTCCACCGGGAAAGTTGGGAAGTAGCTTTGGGTGATACCGGGAATAGGGCGAACTGGGGGCTAGATCCTGTCCCTCAGCTCCTCATCCCTTCTGGGGTGGGTGAAAACAGGAGATTCCTGGTTTCTCCCCTTTAGGTCCCTGATTTTTTCCCTTCACTCCCTGATTTCTTCCCCTCGGTCCCTATTTTTTCCCACTTAGTCCTTAATTTTGCCCCCTCAGTCCCTAATTTTTCCCACTTAGTCCTTAATTTCTCCTTCTCGGTCCCAGATTTTCTTCCCCTTCGATCCCTGACTTTTTCCCCCTTTAATCTTTATTTTTTTCCCCTGCGATCCCTGTTTTTATCCTTTTAGTCCCTAATTTTTTTCCCTTCGGTCCTTAATTTCGCCTCCACGATCTCTGTTTTTTCCCATTTAGTCCGTACTTTTTTCCTTTCAGTCCAGATTTTCTCCCCTATGATCCCTTCATTTTCCCTTTTGATCTCTATTTTCTCCCCCTTGTTCCCTGATTTCGCCCTTGATGAACTAAAAAAACCCCGGGAGCTGACCTGACGTTGGTTTCTGCCTTGATTTTGGGGATTTTAGGTGATTAGGAAGCCCAAAAACAGATTTCAATCTTATGATTTTATTTTTCTTTTCCTAAACGCTCAAATAGGAAAGATCTCAATAGCCTGAGAAATTCCTTGCTGCTATGATATCGGGATAAAATAGTTGGTAAAACCTCCCTAACCCACAGAATATCTGGTTTGGGTGTAAAATAATCTCTTTTTTTTCCTCACATTTTCTCTTCATAAACCTTCTCACTGTGTGTGCAGGCACCGGGAGCGGCTCCAGACAAGCCCAAATCCCGACAGCAAGCGCCTTGTTCCTCTGTTCTTCCTCATGGGATCTGAATTTCACCACTTCTGAGGGAATAAAATTTTAAAAAAAAGGAAAAAGTAAAGGAAAGTGAAGTTTGGGAGCGAGGATTATGAAAGGGAGTGAGAGGATCTGGATAAATACATTTATTTATTTCCTTTTGGGATTTGGCTAATTAAATCCAAATCATTCCCAGGGTTTCTAATTTGGGAAGTTTGGGTCAGTTGTGGTTGAATTCTGTTGGAGAGGGCGAGGGCTGGCGGTCGTTTTTTGGCCTCCTGTAGGAGGAATCCCCAAGGGGAAAAAAAATAAAAGGAGGGCGGGGGAGGAAAACAAACAAACAGAAAAAAAAAAAGAAAGAAAAAAGTACAGAGAAACAAAAAAATTCATTCATTGAGCTTCAGGTCTCCGAGGGGTTTGGATGGTCTTGGTTGGCAGATGTGGGTGACCCACGAACCCAGGCGCTCTCCCGCGACTCTCCCAATAGTTGAACACATCCTGATTTTTCCCTACCTCGCTCGACACCCAGCCCCAAATGCTTCCCTCGGGGCTGCATCACCTCCCGCAGCCGGGAAGGCTCAGGGATGCAGGCAGGAGATGCTGGGATGGGGTTTTGTGAGGGATGAGGACCCCAGGGAAGCGGGATCCCCATTCCTGACGTGCTCAGGACCTCGATGTTCAGCCCTATTCCCCCTCCCGAACTGGGGCTGAGCTTTTGCCCCCTCCCTGGGGTTGGAGACACCAGGACTGGACCCTCAGGGGCAAGGAAGGGACTCGGGAGGAATAAACCTTCCCCTTCCCTCCGCACATCCATGGACACTCCGTCCTGCCTTTAATCCTGGCTGTTTGGGGACAAAAAAAGAGTTTTCGGGGCTGCTTGGATCAAAATAATCCCTGCTCTTAATTTTGGAGAGAAATCCTTCCCGCCGAGCCTCGAGACAGTGAATTTGGGTTGATTTTTCCCATAAGAAGGACAAAAGCTACTCTACAACTCAAGAAGGTTTTGGGATAATTTTTTTTTTGTCATCTTTTTCCAAGAGCTTTGGAGGAGCTTTGCCGAGAGGGGAAGAAATTCCACCCAAAATTGCACACAGCCACAAAACCCACAGAGTAGCTCCTCATTTCCCTGCTGAAGTTCCGCAGGCGCGGAAGCTGAGCTCCCTGAAGACAAATTTCATTCATTTCTACCTTTTCTCACTTCTTTCCCCCACCATGTTGGGAATCTTTCCCTTTTCTTCCTTTTTTTTTTTTTTCCCCCCATTGGTGTTAGGTCAGCAGGCCGTGACGTCACTCCTGGAGTACCCTTGACCGTGACTGGGCGTTCTTTGACCTTGACATCACCAACCGAGGGGACAACGAGCGAGGGACCCTCACCCTTGATCTTTCCCGAGCCCCCCGCTTGAAGCTCCACAAGGTACGACCCCCGGCTCCAGGCAGCGGTTTGGTGCCCAGCAAAGCCCCGAGAGGAACTTGCCCAACTTGAGCTTTTTCGCGTCCAACTTGAGCCTCTTTGTGCCCAGGACTTCGAGCAATTTTCCAGCCGCAGCCCCGATGCTGAAAGCCCGCAGAAGGGATTTCCCTCGCCCGACTTTTTAAATTATTTTGGTTTTCCCCTGCTCTTTTCACCTTTTTTCTTTCATATCTTTTAAATTTTTCCTTTTCTTTTTTTTTTCTTTTTATTTCCCTTTTTAATTTCCTTTTTATTTTAGTTTACTTTCTTTTTCATTTTTTTCCTTTTCTTTTTCCTTTTTGTCCTTTTTTTTCTTCTATATTCTTTTATTTTTCTGCTAGTTTAGTTTTTTTTTTAATTTTTTGCCCCTTTGCTTTGAATTTTTTCTTATTGTCTTGTTTTTTCTTCCATTTATCTTCTTTTAAATTTCTTTTTATTTCATTCCTTTTCCTTTTCCTTCTTTCATTCCTTTTTCTTCCGTCTTTTTCCTCTACTGGCCTTCCTTTTCTTTTTGTTCCATTTTCCTCTTTTCCTTTCATAAATTTTCTTCCTTTCTTCCGTCTTTTTTCCTTCCTTTTTCTTTCAGGTTTTTATTTCCTTTTTTCTTTTATTTTTTAATTTTCTTTCTTTCTTCCCCCCCCCCCCCCCCCCCCCCCTCTTTTAGCTCGCTCACATTCCCACCTCTTTTTTCCCTCTCTAAAGAATCACTTCCTAACCTGGAGGGGGATTCCGCCCTGGCAGCTCAGCGCAGAGGTGAGTACAACCCTCACTGGTTCTCTCTCTGTTTGTTATGGGAGCTCTGGGTCCTAGCAGAAGAGGATTTTTTTTTTGTTGTTGTTGTTAGCGGCAAAAAGAGGCGTCTCCAGGCTTTGCCAAGATTTCTCAAGCCACCGACAGCCAAGTGTGTGCACCCCCCCCCTACCCCCCAGCACTGTTGGCTCCTCGCTTACCACCCGCTTTGCCTACGTGGTTCAGCACATTTGGGAAAACCCCTGATGTTTAGGGATGTTTAAGGATCACATCCAACTAAATGTCTTCTGTCGCCTCCTCTTCGGGGGTGGGGTGGAGGGAGAAGCCGGCAGGGAGCTCAACTGATTCAGCCCCAGTTGGACCAGACTCGGGTTTAATAAACTCCTTTTCCTCCCCAGTACTTTCTCTTCCCTTGCAAGGAACATTAAATAAGTGAGATCACGCTTTGCGGGCTCTCCAATTGCGATGTGCTCCAGAGTCGTGATTTCTAGACCATTAACCAGTTTGTTGTTCCAGTTGTTGGAGAGGAGGGGGAGGGTTCAGCCTTCTGAGGGAATTTACAGTACAAAACGCTAACTTCTCACCCAAACCAGAGCTGAGAGGAGAAAGCAAACTTCCCTCAAGCTGGGGACTAAACCTTTGCCTTCCAGGGGATGGAGGCATCAGTTTACATCAACTTAATGGGAGGAGAAGCTCCTCTGCTGGTAAAGGCCGCGAAAAAAATATCACGATATTCCAGGCATTTAACTATTCCCTGCACCGCTGTTGGGACCTGCCTTGGCTGGAACTGGAACCTGCCCAGGGAAGATTTGTTTGTCGGATGAGCTGAATTGGCCTGGATGGTTTTATTCGCAGCTATTCACCACTTTGCCATCTTAATTTTTTTTTCTTTTTTTTTTTTTTTTTCCCAGCTCCTATTTCACATCCTATTTCACTGCCCTTTTCTATAGATACATATCCGGTGTCTGCACACTTCCAGATCTAGACGGTGGCTATAGACACTAGAATGAGCAGTCGGGGCAGGTCTCAGTGATCTAGATCCCCCGCAAACCAGCAGTTCTCCAAAGCCTGGCGATATTTTGTTCCCCGTGTCGTGTATCCAGATATTTATTTATCCTAAACACTTCCTTTGCGACCCCCGGCAGACAACTTGCTTGAGTCGCCACAACCCGGGCTGATTTGGAAGGTGGGGGGATGGAAATTAGAGCAGAAAAGCTGAGCCATGGCGGGATTTGGATTTCCAGCCTGCGGAGACCTTCTAATTTGCCTTTTCCCGCTCCTTTTCCAGGCAGAAAGTAGAATAAATGAGCTACAGAATAATTTTTACTTTTTTTTTCCCTATGAGAGTTAAATTCTGTGCTCTTTTCTGGGTGAAAATTAAAAGTGGGGCTAAAGCCTTCCCATCTGAAGGGGAAATATTTCGCTGCGTGCATTTAATTTTTTTTTAAATCTTTTTTTTTTTTATTTCATTAAGAGATGAGGCTGGAGGGGAAGAGGGAGAAAGAGTCTGCTCCAGTGGAAGCCGCCAAGCCGAGCTCAGCCCCGCGGGCTGCGCAGGGGGGAAGACGAAATGCGGGAGGAGGGGAAGGGGAAAATGTTATTCCTTAGGTTTAGGGGTTGTGATGTTGCAAAAGAGGGGTGAGAAGGAAAGGAGAAAATAAATTCCTCAAACAGGCAGGAAGGGGAGGGGGGAAAAGGGCAAAGCACAGAAAAGTCAACCCGAAAGTTGGGTTTTCCTCCCGCAGAGAGTGATGCTCACCCGAGACAGTCATTAGCATGAGATGTCGAATCCCATTCACTACACTAGACAGTGACCTTGAACCGAGACGTTGTAATCTTGCTTTTCCAGCGTATTTTTCTCTCCTTTCTTCTTCTTCTTCTTTTTTTATTTTTTCCCCCGGGATCTGCTTTCCCCCCGGCTCCCATCAGCAGGGATCATCTCCCAGCTTCTCCCCACCACCATTCCCTAAAAGCTGCCTCTTTAACTTGAGAAATTTTAAAAGGATTATTTAAATATCGGCTTCGGAAATGTTTCTCTACCCGAAAAAAGAAATTGGACTCCTGCAAAGAAGGATAGAGATTTAGTTTATTTTTTTGCTAGGCAACATTTTTGGGGTGGAGGAGGAAGGAATACCTCAAGGGGAGAAAAAAAAAAAAAAAAAAAGTGTTGCTGGGAACAATATGAGGTAGAAACTGGGATCTATTTTTGGGATCCGGAGCTCAGGGCTGACTGAGCACCGAGCCAGTGCCCCAAAGAGCAGGACTCGGCTCAAGCTTTTCGGTTTTAAGCCCCGCTCAACCTGAGCCGAGCATTAGCAAAGCTCTAACGCTCAACCTGAACTGGAAATACGGTTTTAATGGGGAAGAAATTCCCGGGGAAATGAGGCAGCTTTGCTTAAATGTCCTTAGGATTTATTTCCACATGCGCCCCCCCACCCTCCCACCCCCCCGCCTTCTTTTTCCCTGGACCTGCTGCCTGCCTGCAGCAGCACGGAGCTGGGGACCCTTATTCAAGGCCACCAAGAGCAGGGAGTTACTCGCCAAGCTTGTGCAGCGCTTAATATATTTCTGAGCACGGCTGGAGCATTTCCCAGAGCTTAAAGGGGGGAAAAATACAATAAATAAGGGAACTGAGGTTAATTTTCTGTCTCTCCCTTGCTGTGATGCCCACGCTGATGTTATCCCTCCACGCACGATTCCAGCGCCCACTTTGGAGTTCATTTGCTCGGTAGCTTCTTCCTTAAATATGTCTTGAAATGTTAGGAAATTATTGTTTTCACTGTGGAAAAAAAAATACATTTTAATAAATAAAAAAAAAAGAGAAAAGGAATAAAGAGGGAAAGCTCCAAAGACGCTGAAATTCCTCTGAAGAATAAAAATAATTAAAAAGAATATGTAAGTCTGGTGGAGAACAAAGCCGAGCAGCACCCGGGCACGTCTCCTCGGAGCAGGGAGGGGGGAATTTTGCAAAGAGCAAGGTAGAAGAAGGGTTTTTCTTTAAAAAAACAGCAAACAAAGCCAATTCCGGGGGGTCACGTGCTCTTTTTTTTTTTTTTTTTTTTTTTTTTTTAAATATATATGAACTATTCCTCCCCGGCACTGAGAGCAGCCAGGAGACACAGTTGGAGGAATCGCAAAGAGCTTTTTCACTTGTACCTGCAGGGAGAAAAATTCCTTGGCAAGGTTTTAGAAGGGAGACGGAAAAAAAATATATATTAAAGGGTATAAACTTCCATTCTAGAAAAAAATTCTCGTGGTCGTATTTCTCCCTTTGCAGGCAGAGCAGGGAGGAAGGTATGGATTTATATCTCTGCAAGGTATGTATGGAGAAGTATCCGTGACTGTGCTAGGAAGCAAAAAGGATGGGAAAGATGGAAAAATAGGTTTTCCACCTTCAGGAGCTGTCCATCGAAAAGGCAAAAAGGGGGGGAAATAATAAAATAAAAAGAAGCAAAATGAGTTCTTTTCTCAGCACCTGATTTTTCCTTACAGGGTTGGAAATGGGGTTAGGTGAAACCCCCAGACGAGAAGAAAAATGAGATTTGATGCTTGAAAAAGGGATAAAACATTGGAAAAGGAAGGTGGAAAGGCAGCAGCTGAGGGAGGGGTGAGGATGCAGCACGGCTCTGCCTCCGCGGATCCCCTCCGCCCCCGCTCAGCGGTTTTTTTTTAAGCTCTATAGGAATATTTACGGTACTTTGCAGAGTCAACCTGGCAAAGGAGAGCGCTTGGGAGTTGCTTAAGGCAGGGAGGAATGCAAAGCCATGCAAAAAATCCAGCGAACGGGGTGGGAGTTTGGGTTCCTTACAGAATTTAAAAAAAAAATTAAGAGAGAAAGAGCAAGAAAAAAAAAAAAAGAAAGAGAAGGGAAGGGGAAAAAAAAAGAGGAGTAAGAGAGAGAACAAAACCCACACTCCAGGAAAAAAAAATCCTACATAAACCACCTTCAGATGGCTTTTTGCCATTTGATCCCGGTTTGCACACAATGCACCTTTTCCACTGTTATTATTTTTTTTTCCTTCCTCCAGCGTATTTATTTTGCACTAGAAGAAGACAATATTGATTTTTCACCCCCTCCCCCCACCCCTTCCCCGTGCTTTCTTGTCGTCCTTTGCAGCAGCTCCTTTGAGTATGACCAGGAGAAGACGATGGGTGGGAGGGAAGAAGAGCTCTGTAGTGTTACGAGGGCAGAATATATTGCGATAAGAAAGCAGCTCCGAGCGTGAACCTCGTTTTCCAAGGGTGGGGAATCAAAGAAATGAAGGGGATGACACTATAGGGTTTTTTATTCTTCCTCAGAAACCAAGCCCCAAAACCCCAGGATTTAAAGATGTCTTATAGGTGTCTGTGCCTTGGTGCTTGTGGGATCTATACCGCGTAATGAAGGCGATATAGTCGTGGTCTTTTGGCCGCTTTATTCGCCACAGATCATTAATAAAAGCAATTAAGAAGCGTTAAAAAAAAAATTAATAATAATCTCCTACCCCTCCTGGAGAAAGCGACGAGAACCTGAGAAAAGGCTTTTACTTCCCCACCCCATCACAAAGCCCCCTCAAGTCTGAGAAGAAGTGGGATAGAAAATGTTAATAATATTAATAATAATGGGGGGGAAGGGGGACCAAAAAAACCCCAACAAACCTGTGGGAAAAGGGTCGTGGATCCACATCCAGCTTCTCCCTTCCACCCCATCCCACCACCCGTAAATATGAGCCTGTTGCGGGCACCATCATTCGTCTCCTTAAAAAGCCCTGTAAACTTTATATGACACAATATCTAATAGTAATTTATTGGGGAGATACTGTAAATCCGAACTGTTTTAGTTAATAAAGGAGCTAATTAATGAGAAGCGACCTCGCCTCTGTGGGAGTAAGGGAGGGGTGGATGGGGAACGGGGTGGGGTTTGGATTTTGGGGTTTTTCTTTGGGGGGGGGGAGGGAGGTGTCCAAACCTTCGCTGATCGATTATTTTCTGCCAAATCTGACGTTTTAGGGCACTCCGCGGGTCTTAAGCCAGCGCTGGGAGCTGTTGCTTGGTTGTTTGGTGGTTTGGTTTGGTGTTTTTCTTTTTTTTTAATAAAATGCATTATGGGATTTTTAACGATTTTGGGGTTTTTTTAATGATTTGATGGGAGGAGGGGGGGGGCGGGGAGAGATGAAAAAGGCCCAGGATAAGAGATTGGAGGGGGAGAGGTGGGGGTAAGAAAAGGCGTAAAAAGGCGGAACTTGCTGTTGTGTTTTGTCTCGGCTGCCAAGGGAGGGGAAGGCTCCCCCCCAGCCACCACCACCACCACCCCACCCCCCCCCGATCCCCCTTACACACACCTCCCTCCCAGCGCAATTTGGGGCTCACGTGACCCCCCCGGACCAATCGGGCCGAGCCGTCGGTTTAACTATGTTTAATGTCAGATAGCAATAAAGTAGAAGCTTTCGGTCAGGCCCGCGGAAATGGGCGAGCACAACCTCCTTAATCCCGGCTTTGTGGGACCTCTGGTGAACATCCACACGGGAGACACCTTCTACTTCCCTAATTTCCGTGCCTCCGGAGGGCAGCTGCCCGGTTTGCCTTCCCTCTCTTACCCCCGCCGGGATAACGTCTGTTCCTTGCCCTGGGCATCCTCGGAACCCTGCAACGGGTACCCTCAACCCTACCTGGGGAGCCCGGTCTCCATTAACCCTTCCTTCGGCAGAGCCTGTGACCTCGCCCGGGTGGAGGAAAGCAAATGTTATTACCGGGAAACCTGCTCGGAAGCCAGCGGGCTGAAAAGGGAGGAGAGGGGCAGGGACAGTGCCTTGCTGCCCCTCGAATCCAGCCTCCCTGCTGGGATGGGGGCCAATTTCAGCAAATATGACTATCCGAGCAGCGAAGCGGTGCCCCACGACCCTCCATCCTGCCAGTCCTTGGAGTCAGACTCCAGCTCGTCCTTGCTCAATGAAGGGAATAAAGGCACAACCGGCGAAGCTGGGGGTTTGGTGTCCCCCCTGAACCAAGGCAGCACTTTAGGCAACGGTGGTAAGACCCGGGAAAGAGAGTCTTGGGGGTCGGGCTTGGTCTTTTTTTATATTATTATTTATTTTTTTAGGGGGTGGAGGGGTTTTGTTTGGAAACTTGACGATTTGGGGGCTTCTTCATGGTGTAATTCATGGGCTCGGGGGTGGGGAGCGACGTGTCTATGTGTGCTGAGACCACTAGGGGTAGCACCGAAATCCCGAATGTTTTATTAGGTGGTGCTTCTTTTAAAAGAAAAGGCAATAAACATGTAAATATCCCATAAAAAAAAAAAAAAAGGGAAAAAAAAAAAGGGAAAAGGAAGAGAGAGACACAGGGCAGCGGTTGTGCATCCCTGCCCAGCGCTGGCAGCGTCCAGCCACTTTTTAGAGACATCTTCCCGAGAGAAGGGGGTGGGATGCTTAAAAAAAAAACAAACACGGCCTTCACCCTTCAAGGTTGGCATTAGGTTGGAGGTTCCCTCCTGTTAGCGGGGCCGGAGCGGCTATAGAACCATTCCTGGGGTTGTCCCAGGCTTGTCGCCCTCTTCCTGTTTGTCCTTTGCTCCGTGTCTCGGTTATAACCTTCCCTCCCTTTCCCTTTTGTTTTTTTTTTTGCCTTCCTCCCACGCATCACCCGTGGCCCTGGGGAGGAGGCTGGGAGCATCCCTCAGCACCCACGGCCCGAGAAGCTGGAGAACAGCTCGGGTGCAGAGAGAGGTGCTGGGGAGATCCTTCTTTTTTTCTTTGACATTTTTTTTATTTCTAGAGGAAAGGGTCTCGTTTTTCAGAGGAAAGGGCTGACTTTTTTTCCTTGCCAAGCACTCAATTCTCGCCTCCTCCCTTTTGCCAGGTGCTCCTTGGTACCCGATGCACACACGATCCCGGAAAAAACGAAAACCCTATTCCAAGCTGCAGCTGGCAGAGCTGGAAGGGGAGTTCATGGTCAATGAATTCATTACTCGCCAAAGAAGGAGGGAGCTCTCAGATCGATTAAACCTGAGCGACCAGCAGGTGAAGATCTGGTTCCAGAACCGGCGGATGAAAAAGAAAAGACTCCTCCTGAGAGAGCAAGCCCTTTCTTTCTTCTAAAGTTTGCAAAACCTCCGTGTCGGGTATTAAAACAATCCCTTCTCCCCCCAAAAAAAAACCCAACAAAAATACCCCACATAGACTCTAACCTTCACCCGAGCTGCCGGGACTTCACCTGATCACTCTTAATCCCCACCACCACCCTTCCTTCCCCAGAAATCAATGAATAAAGACATGATATTAATAAATAACCAAGTTTCCCTTAAAATATGAAACCCGACAGCAAGGGAAAAAATAATAATAATTGTTATAACAATCCATCTTCTCCGCCGGGACGGCTTCCAGAGATGCTCGGAGGGATGAAAGGGAGGTTTTGAGCTCGACTTTAGCCGCTTTGCCTTGGCCAGCAGCACAGGTAGGGTTTCCGTGCAGCGCCGGGCACCGTCGGGGGCCGCCGGTCCCATTACCCCCTCCCCACTCCCTCCCTACATCCCCACCCGGCTTCGGTTGGGGTTGAGGATGATGAGGGTGGACCCTGGATCCTTCTCCTGGGCTGCTTCGCAGGGATTAGGGCTGGGTTGGTGGTTGGTGGGGGAAACAAAAAAAAAAAAAAAATAGCCAAAATGAAGGAACAAAGGGGGAGAAAATATAGGGAAGGGGATGGGATATGTCTTAAAGGACTGGCCTCGCATCCTGAGGGAAGATATTGGGGGTTTTTTGAGTGCATGGGATGACCCAAGATGTGCTTTTTCTCAGCTCAAATTGAGGGTTTGTGGCTGATCAGGATCTTCAGGCTTCATGAGGCTCTGTAGGATCATCGAGAATCTGTAGGATCAATGAGGATCTCTAGGATTAATGAAGACCTCTAGGATTCATCAGGATCTCTGGGATTTGTCCCTAGGAAGAGGCGAGAGAGACAAAGGCTGTGTATATATCCACTGTATATGGTATATATCTATAGAATATATGAGGTAGGTGTCTCACATCACGTCCCTATAGATACGAGGCTTCCATGCAGGCGCTGGGCTCGTCCTCAACGCTGGAATGTTACAAGGAGAAGGAAAACTCACATCCCTCCCTACTAGGAAAAAAAAGCTCAATTTCCTTCCACATAAACTGAGCCTTTGGGAGATTTTTTTGGTGTGGTTTTTTGTTTTTTTTCCCCCCTCTCTGGATCGCTTTTTTTTTTTTTTTTTTCCCTGCACTAACCCCAAATTTTACCCTTCTTCCTCAAAAAAGGAAAAAAAAAAAAAAAAGAGGTATTTCTTTGCCACAGCTCAGCTGTGTGCTGGCTTATTAATGACAATGTAGGAAAATAGGTAGAAAAAAATGCCCCTAGTAAGAGCCTGGTGGGTCAGAGCGAGTCGCATCCTTCTTTCCCTGGGATGCTTTGTCGCCTAGCTGCTATTTTCTCAATGAAAAAAAAAAAAAAAAAACCAAGACAAAAACAAAACCCAGGAGATTTCGGTGTTTTAAAAGGGAATGAATTTCATTCAGTTGTTTTCATTCCCCAGATTAAAAAAAAAACAACAACAACACAAAAACCCCACAAACAACCCTTTGCAGGTTTTCAGCAAGGGCGATGTTTGTTTGGTTTTTTTTAACCTCTCTAAAAACTCCTGCAACAGGGGCAGCCTCATTTTTAAGCAATTTTGGTCTTTGGGGGATGAGGGTGGGGTCCCCAACCCGGTCTGGATTTTGTTTCCCTTGTTTTTTTGCCCTTTTAGGACGATAGAGAAAGGCCTGGTTGGATGGGACGGGGTTTCTTTGTACGTTTGCTCGGATTTTCCTGGGTGGAAAACCACCGATTTTGGTGATTCCTTCTCAGGTCCTGTGTTCAAGGCACTTTGAGTTCGGGAAAGAAGGGAAGCCAGGCAGGCAGTGGTGGTGGGACGCGGGGAGGGAAGTAGCAGGTTTAGGGCTCCTGGAAGCTTTGACTACGTGGGAAATTGTAATTTAGGATTAAAAAAAAAAAAAAAAAAAAGGAGGAAAATAGGATTTTTTTTTTTTACTTCGGGTTGAAGGGGGTGAGGGGGCGGCAGGGCAGCAGCCCGGTGCTTTGCTACGCTGCGCTTTGCTCCATTCGTTTTATATCGAAGAGAGGGGGGGTGTGGGGATTAATTTTATGGCAAAGCAGCGTTTTCTGGGAAGTCTGGATGCTCACCACGTGCTCCTGCTTCCCCGCGTTCATGGTCATGACCAGCGGCGCCCAGGAATGCTTTTATTTACGAGCTGCAAAGGATGGAGCCGACCCCTTAAAAGAAAAAAAAAAAAAAATCAACCCTCCCTGAGCTGAAAGAACCTTTTCCTTCATCTCTCTTTCCGCAGATCCCTCTTCCCTCCATCCTCAGCCCTTCCCCGGCTCCTTTTTCCCGATTTTCCCCTTAATTCTCTCATTCCCAACCAGGGATGTGTCGCAGCTCTATTTCCTTTCACTATTTTTGTAAAGAAAATTCCCTCTCCTCTCTATTTCCTTCAATGCTGGCTTCTGGGCGAGGGTCCCCTTCTTCTTTCGTCCCCCCTTCCCCACCAAAAAGCTGCCGCGGAGCGTATCGCCTGTCGCAATACTGTGCAATAGGATGTGTTAAAACACGAGTATCGAGAGAGCTCTCCCTAGATGCTCCAGCTCAACCTTGTGCAATGAAAGGATTTAGGCGATGTGGAGGAATGCAATGTATCGGGGGGAGGGGAGGGGAGGGGGGAGAGAGGTAGTCGAGGGGAGGATGGTCGTGGGGGTGAGATTTGGACGGGTTGTCCTGGTTTTGGATGCTTTCGGAGCATCCTTGTCGCGGAGCTGGCTCCTCAGAGGGTGACCTCGGGCTGTGAAGTTTGATGGGGACTAAGAGAGCTGGGGTGGGGGGTGTAATTCCATGGGGAAAAGGACAACATTCCACCCCCAGGTTTTGCCGAGCTGAGCTTCCCATGGTCCCCCCATCCCGATCGGGATGAGGCAGCGGTGGGGATGGAGGCCGGAGTCGGAGGAAGGTGGGAACGAGGGTGAGTTACGGTACGATGTCCGGGATGTTGTGTTGGATTTCAAGCCCACCATCCCAAAAAACAAATCAATCCGTTTCGTTATTCTTCACCCACCGAGGGGCTCTTGGACCATCTCCCCTCCCCAAACTCCCCCCTTCCCCCCCTCCCCTTCCCTTCCACATCCTCCCCCAAAACAAAGGCCAAGGCACCAGCAACCAACCCCTGGGCAGGGGGGGGGAAACACGCAAGGAAAAACAAAATGGAAATTGATGCAATATTCTCTTCCAGTTCGCTTTAAACCACAAACAAACGAGGCGGCTCGGTGGGATTTCTGTTGGTCCCGTGTTTGTTCTCCGTGTACGTGACGTTGTTTTCTCTGCTTGTGTCCCTTTAGTCTAGGTGATGGTGGTTTCAATATGCATCCTCCACCCTGTAGCCCCACATGTAATGTCTCTTTACCTCAAGCTGTTCTATGTAGGGTCTATGCAAATGTCTGTTCTAGCACGTTCCGGCTTTATAGAGTCATGTTAAAAAGTTGCTTCACCACACTGATGATAATAAGAATGAGAAGAAGAAGAAGAGAAGAAAAAAAAAAAAAGAATGTATTATGATGTCATTTCTTGATAATAAAGAAAATTGCCCCAAATATCTTCTGCCTGATTTATTGTTTGCTCTTTAAAACTCGGTATTAACTTGGAAGGTTAATATAAGAAGAACAAAATAATATATATTAGCTGGCCTCACCTTCTGTGGCTTGTAGATCATCGTTTGGTCAAGGAAAAAAGTAATCAATGATTAAATTAATGTGTGTGGGGAAAAAAAAGGAATAAATCCCACTTGCTGCCTAGGTCTAAATGTAATCATGAAAAGTCCTGGAAAGAAAAAACAAAACAAAACAAGAAGTTAAATCTCCAAATGAGTCGTTCTGGTGCTCTGAGCATCAATTGGAAGCAAAACTCCACCGAAATTATATTATATATGGCCTCATTTGGGATTCTTTTGTCTCTGGAGCAGGGGACAGGGGGCAGTTATACCTCTCCTGGAAGCAGCTCCCTGTCCAAGGGGCTTCCAGGATCCTTATGGACATATGGAAAAAGCTATAGGGATGAGATTCCTCACGGAACCAGAGGAATGTCCAAGAAATCCTGGCTTTAAGACGGGGAAGAGGGGCTCTTAAACTGGAAATTTATTCGGCTGGGTTTAGGCTGGGGAGTGTGGATGCTCATTAGGACTATGATGGGAATCAGCACTCGGGTTTCTGCAGCTCCTAGACCCAAATTCCAGGCGAATTAATTTAATAAGAGGGGAAAAATAAAAATAATTTAAAAAAAACAACACACCAACTAACAAAAAAAATAAAATAAACCCCAAACAAGCCCGTCAGGCCAATTTAAATAAATTAGATTATGATTTCCTCGATCTCTCTCTAAGCGGAGATTTGTCTGTAATGGATTCTTGCTGTGGATGCCACAGAATTCCCAGAGCAGGGAATAACTTGGGAAAAAAAAAAAAAAAAAATAGCTTTTAGATGATCGATAAGGGGATTTCATTAAAGAAGTGCCAAAGGAAAGCACGGTGGGGGCTAAGCAGAATGAACTGATCCTTCCCCCACAGTCCTGGCAGTGTTCAGTAATCCCCAGCTCAGCCCAGCATCCAGTATGGAACCACCGACCTGAGCCCCAGCCTGATGGAGTTAAGATCCATTTTTTTGCGAAAAACACAGGATTAAGACAAATTCATCTATTCCCCCTTCCCCCCGCCTTTTTCAGGCAGAATTCCCCAAACCAGGGTGGATACACTCAAGGTCTCCCCAAAAGGAAGAGATTCATCCAGTCCTGAGCGGTTTCATCTCGTTTTCCAGGAGCTGTTTGATTCGGAGAGGAGGAGGAAGGGGGGGAAAGTAAATATTTCTGTAGCGCTGGGCCCCACTTCTGCTCCTTCCAGCAGCAAAATCCACCCAGCCCTCTCCCAAGAGACTGAAGTTGGGGGCAATCTGCAGGGCTTGAAGGTTTTCTACACAGTGAAAAATTCACTCTTTTTTTTTTTTTTTTCGTGTCATAGTTACTTTATAACTTGATTTTTTCACAAGGGTCTAGGCCCTTTCCTTCTGTTTCTCCCACTTACAGAGAACGAATATACAAATATATTGCACAAACAAACGCAAGTTGGGCTTTAATCCACTTTTATTCCCTTTTTTTCCCCCCTCTATGTCCCTGCTCCAAACTGGCAAGAAAATGGGCAGGAGGAGGAATTATGCCCAAGTCTGAGTGCTACAGGGTGACATAAATTGTGTTATGTTGTAAGTCGCTTCACCTTGAGCAGGAATAGTTGGATTTCCAAAGACATTCAAACCCTCCCGAAAATAGATAAAACTTATTTATTGCCAGCGAGCAGATAGAACAAATTGTTGCTCCGCTATAAAAAAAAAAAAAAAATCCCTCTTATTTCTGGGCTGGTTTCTTTTATTCAGCCACGTATTTCATTGCTCTGGCTTGGAAATGAGTTCGTTAGCGAAGGGAGGAAAAAAAAAAAACCACCTTCATCCCTTTAATTATGGGGAATATTTCCAGCCTTAATGGGCAAAGACCGAGGTGCTATTTCACAGCCGCTGAAGAAGGAAAAAAAAGAAAGGAAAAAAAAAAAAAAGTAAAGGAAAGGAAAGGGGGGGGGGGGGGGGAAGGAAAGGGAAAATTAAAAACAAAAAAGGGAAAAATAATAAATTATAAAATCGCAGAAAAGATTCAGACGAAAAGCTCAATTTTAGCCATTTATTCCTATTTCGCTGCTCTCGGTGTATCCTCAAGGCAAAGCAGGAATACACAAAGGGTATTTTAGGATATTATTATCCCCCCCACCCCAGCCAAGAGATACGTTTTTGTCACCTTTGTGCCGAAGAAATAGTTGATTTCTTTGAACTCACCCCCTACCCCCTGCAAAACCAGACCCGACTTCAGCCGCCGGGCTCCTTTCAAAGCCATTAAGAAGCCACTTTAAGGACAGTTTAGTCCTTGACCAAGAGTGAAAATCAAGGCCAAGAAAGTCTAGATTCTTTTCTCCCCTCTCCTCGTGTCCTCACGATCCCCTTTTTCTGAGCCAAAGCGAGGGGGGTTATGCCCAAATCCAAGTGGGTTTTGAGCCAGATCGGTGGAGGTGTTTTACACCCAAATCCAGGTGGTTTCGCAGAAGGAATTATAGGAAAAAATTAAAACTGATATTAAAATAAAGAAGCAAATCAATCCGGCCACGCTGGTTGACACCCAGGTTGTTGCTTAGCCTGGAGTGGAGGGACCTAGAAATACTTTTTTTCCTCCTTTATGCCCCCAAAATAAAGAGTAAAAGCTCAGCCCCTATGTCACGGAGTGCTATAGGTGTTGGGTACCCCCATATGGGTGCCCCCAGCCTTGGTGGGTGCTCAGCTGAGGGCTCAGCCAAGGTTGTGCAACAGGAACGAGGTGAAAGGAACTGTGGGTGCCACGGGGGGGATGTTGGGGGCACCCTGGCTGGCTGGACATAGCTGGAGGGGGGCAGTGCTGGTTGCTGGTGGGTGAATTGGGGAAAAGACAAAGGGGAAATTAATGATTTGGGCTGAATCCAGCATCGTGGAGATGCCAATGGAAATATTTTTGGCATTCTGTCCTCTAAATCCCCATCTCCGGGTCCCCAAAACCAGACAAAAGCAAAGCACCTACTTGCAGCTGCATTTGGGTTTTTTTTGGGAGGTGGAAGGCAGGGTGCAATTTAAAATATCATATAAATTAGCAATATATACTTAATAATTCAAATTAAAGCTACAAGGACTGGATTTTCCTTCTCCCCAGCTGTGTGTGTGGCTCAAGCTTCGTCCTTTGCCTAATTTTGCGATAAATTAACTATTTGTTTTCCTCCCCCGTGCTGCTATAGGAACTCCCCCCCCCCCCCCCCCCCCATCATTAATGCGCCCAAGAATGCCTCCTCTCTTTGGTTCCGACTTCGGGTGGGGTGATGGTGGTGTTCATAAATATAAAATAAACACAGAGTGGGAATAATTAGCAGCATTTATCAGCATCTGGCCACCCACCCCACTTTGAGACCTTCCAGACCCTGTCAGAAGAAAATGAAGTGCGTGGCAAGTAATTAGTTTTAAGCATAATCATTGCGACTGGAAACTTATAGGTAAAGCCTAATGAAGTGCAGAGGAGGGAGAAGAGGTGGCGGGGGGGGGGAGGGTGGGGGGGGGCGGGGAAGTGAGATGGAAAAAAAAAAAGGGTCTTTTTTTTTATTTTATTGCTTGGTAGGTAGCAAGTAGACACAGCGATATTTTATTGTTGAGGGAATAAATTAATTAATATATCTGCAGCCAGCTCCATGGCTGACTGCATTTAAAGGAGATATATGTACCCAGTCTCCCTGGTGTTGTTAACAAGAGTGATAATAAAGATGAAAAGGATAAAGAAAGATAAAAAAGATCACTCGGCTTCTGCTCCTCGCCGCGGATTTTCTAATGGCTGCGTCTTGTACTCTCCACAAATTCCCATTTCCCCCCCCCCCTCCCTTCCCTCTATTTCTCTTTTTTTTTTCCTTTAAGCCAGACTTCATTAAGTGACTTGATTTTCATGTTGCTCAAATAGGAAATAAAGATCCGCACCCCTCGCCCCCCAATAAATCTCGTATTAACGAGCTTTCTCCTCAGCTCAAGGAGGGGGGGGGGGCAGAATTTGTTCTTTTTTCCTATTTCAACTCAAAAAAATGGACTATTTTTCGAAATTCAGTGATTTCCACTCCTAGAAATTAAATTATTTAGATTTTTCGGGTTTCTTTTTTCAGTGCTGAGAGATTTCTCATCTCTCTCCCAGCCAAAGTAAATCTCATTCAGGTCATATTTTGGTCTGGCTGGAATCTGAGTTTCTTCTCCTCAAATTCAGGTTCAAAAATCTACCTGTAATTTTTTTTTTTCCCCCGGAGAGTTTCAGCTTTAATTTTATCCGAACACCAGCACAGAAAAGACATAAACCATCGGGAGGGTTCATTATAACCCCGTTCGCCAAAATTAATTCATTGCAAAGGGAAAAAAAAAAGTCCTATTAATATTCTTTTTTTTCTTTTCCCCTCTGCTACACTCCTGAGCCTCCCAAACCCACGAGAAGTGCCGATAATTACAGAGAGTGTGGAAATTCATTTTATTTTTATGATGAACCAGTAAACTATTATGAGGTGAGACGAGACGCTGCAAAAAGGAGAGAGCGTTTAAAAGAAAAAAAAAATTGGGGGACGGGAAAGATGGAAAAGTACAGTGTGAGACCCAAGGTAGCAGTGAAGAATGTCGGGAAGGCTTCAGGTCTAGTAAATGAGGGGAAAAAAGGAAAAATAAGGGGAAAAGAGGGAAAAATAAAGGCGATACATACCTCACCTTAAAATTTCTTAAGGTAGAAATGATATAAAAATGGTATTTTAGTAGCTGCTGCTGGCCAAGGCTTTTTTTTTTTTGTCGCTGATAAATAAACCCCTGTGGGGTTTTGGGGAGAGCTGTCTGCGGGAGTAAATGAGTGTTGGGGTGTGTGAACACCCCCGTAGAGTCGAAATATCCACGCACTGCTCCAGGGTGTAACTGTGGAGTAAAGTTAGAATACAGCACAAATCACCCCTGGCCAGCCAAGGACCGTTTAAAACGGTCCTTTTAAAACGGTTAAAACTTCCTACTGAGGAAGTTTTTCAGCCACTTTTGGTCATTTTTTTTGAGGGGCTGCCGGCACCACAGGGTTTTTGCCTTTGGGTTTTTCCTCTTTACATCTCCTTCTCCCTCTCCAAAGCCCTCATTTCCAACTTGCAGACAGAGCCCAAAGCCTGACTTTATGGGTATTTAACCCAACCATCTTCATCTGTAATTGGGGATGAAGAGTATTTATTGCTCCGGTGGATAACTAGATTTATAATTATCTCTTTATAGAGAGACTCTGAAATAAAGCATCTGTCTCCGCACCATCTCTCCCCCCCCTCCAACTCCAGACACACACAAAGGAGGCTGAACACCGACCAAAGTCCTACATCTGCACAAACGCTTCCTTTTATTCACCTTTTTCACCCCAAATGTATCCAGTAAATTCCGAGGAACCTCTCCTCAAACTTTACAAAATTCCTTCTGACCCAATGAAATCCCTCTGGCGTGGGATTAATTTTTTCTTTTTTTTTTTTTTCCCCCCACATTTATTTCCCTCCCGAATAGAGCTCCTAAACCCACCCAAATCTATTTGCAAAGAGGACAGAGGACCCACGCTGGCTGCTGCGGCTCCTTTTTCTAACAGGGAAAATGGGAATTTTGAGGGGGACTTAGTGGGAAAATAAAAGTGGTCGAGGGAAAAATTTGCTGCGGAATCTCTGGGTGTCTTCTTAGAGGCCGAGGAGGGGGTCCTGGCAATGGGGATGAGGTGAAAAGGGAGTTTCTTGGGGAGAGAGGAGGGAGATTAAAGAGTTTGGTGGGTTATAATCGAGATAATTCTAATTAGAGAGAGGATGAATCTGGAATTTACCTGCCATTTTCTGCCGAGCTGGCAAATAATTGGGAAATTTTCATTTTTAGGGAGCAGAATCTGATGCAGCAGCTACCCAGCACTCCCCCTCCTTTCTTTATTTTATTTTATTTTATTTTATTTTATTTTATTTTATTTTATTTTATATTTTATTTTATTTTACAATTTATTTTTCTTTCCCTCCACTTCCGCAGATGCGGAGCTCCTTGCCCGCACTGCTACCCGCCTGTATTGCCCCGTTTGCGCTGCCCACGCTGTTCGCACTCCTGCCTGCCCTGCCTGCTCTCCTGCCCGCGGGAGGAGCCGCCGGGGCCGCTCGTCTGGGTGGGCGGGGGCCGCCCTCGCAAAGTGAAGGTCAAGTTAAGGCTCCAGCCTCCCTTCCGCGGCCCGTCCGCGCCGCTCCGCAGCAGCCCCGCGGGCAATGCCATTGCCGGCCACCCGCCTGCTCACCCCACATCCCTCGTTTTTTACCAGTTCCCCCCTTTTCCCCCCTCTTTTCCCGCCGGTGCGATCAGCCAAGTGCCGATACAGGTCTATTTGACGGAGCTTTTTTCTCCAAATCCTGATTTTTTTTCCCGTCCCGAGCTGGATTGCAGACTTCAAACAAGGTTGGGTTTTTTTCCCCTCTTCTCCTCTTCGCCCCCCGCATTATTTTTTCCCCTCCTTTCTCCTCTTTTCCCAGCAAGATTCAAATCCGTCTGCCGTGGAGGAAATGAAACATCATAAAGAAAAAGCCCAATTAAGGTTTTAATGTCTGAACATTTCCAGTTCCTCCAGAAAACAATGAAGTTCGCTCGGTAAGGAGAAAAGAAAGAGAGGGTGGAGGAGGCGGGGGGGGAGAGAGAATTTTTGGTCTCAAAGAAGGGAAAATTTGGCATAGAGAGTTAATCATTAAATAAAAAGGAGACTTGGGGGGGGATTTAAGGGGGTATAATTTTTTGCGGTCGAGCCAAGCTAGTCTGCTCTGTGCTGGGAGACGAGGGTGAATTCAACCAAATAATGTAGATTGTAATGTGTAGGGAAAGTGGTTTCGGCTCAAATTTAACTCCCGGAAAAGGTCTGAGCAGGGCTGGAGCCCGGGGCGGTGGGAAAAGGTTAATAATATATAAGAAATAATCCAGGAAAGGTGTAAAAAATGGGATCGAGTGTAAGTGATAGGGGATAAAATCCCTAAGCCCCTTCACTTCTTGCCTTAGTGCTGTCCTTCCCCTGCTTCTCTTTCTCCTCACCCCAACCCAGAGCTTGAATTTACCCCGAGCATTTACACCTCAAAATAAAAAAGCAAGAAAGAGAGAAAGAAAAAAAAATGAAAAGGAAATGGGAAGTGAGGGCTAAAAATAATAAAATAATTATAATGAGAAGCCACAAAACGGCACAAAGTCACCCAAACCCGCCGTGCTTGGGCCGTGAGAAAACAGCAGAAAGAGGAAAATCCTTGGCCGGGAAGGGACATTCGCCAGGTCTGGCTTTGTGTCTTTACACCCCACTTTCTCCTCCCATCTCGACCCCCCGAATCCCCGACATCTCCTTTTCCCACTTCCCCTGCTAGCGGCGGGGGCTGCCGGTGCACAGCCGAGCCTGGCGTGGGGACGAGACCCACTCAAATGTGGAAATTTCCCCCTTTTTGGGGAGGCTCTTTCTCTTCTATCAGGCAGATCTTTGTGGGAGGAGGGTCGATGGGATCATCCCCCCACCCCTCGGTCAAGGGCTTCGTAGATAGGACAATGCCCTGAGAGCGGACCGAGCATAGCCCAGTGCCGCAGCGGCCCTTCCCCGGCCAAGCCTCTCTCCCTAGAAACACCAAAAGGAGGAAAAAAATATTTTTTACATTTCTAAAACAACCTTAAATACCCGTCTGATTTTGGGGACCCTGCCTTAAAGTATGTTCCAAGGGTGGAAGAAATGGAGAAAGAATGGAAGGAGATAACGCAGGAGCCAATTTTGCCTTCATGTGACATGAAGAGGGAATTCTGCAGGTTTTTAGGCAAATGTGGGTTATAAATCCATAGAATAGTGAATTGGAGTGAACACAGAGCTGTGATATCACAGGAATACAGATCGGAGAGTAATTAAGAGGAAAAAAGGCAATGTTTTGGGAAAGGAAAGGAAAGGAAAGGAAAGGAAAGGAAAGGAAAGGAAAGGAAAATGGGAAAAAGAAAGAGGGAAAGGAAAAGGAAGGAAATTACAGGAAGAATTAAATAAGATTCTGATTACGGGATCGATTTTTAATTGATCATTTATCTGCTCTCAGTACTGAAGGTATTTTAAAGCCAGCGCCCGACCAAGGGAGAACTCCGGGTACATTAATTTATATTTCTATTAATTTCAACTGAAAATGGCACCAACAAAATGTTCAACTCTCATCCCCGGGCAGAAAAAGATGCGAAAATCACTTTTTATTCTACAGGGGAGTGAAGGAGCCGCGCTGCTCGCAGTGTGAAGCAGAGTAAACCAACTTGTTTTGTGCCCCCATCCCTCTGCTTCTCCAGATGAAAAGAAGATTCGAAGGCGATTTTGCCTGCGAGGGAGTATTTTATAGGCGAAGGGCCCTGGGTGCATTGGGGAAGGCAGGTAACATACATCAGTGCCATAGGTAAACGGAAGACGGGGGTGGTGGTGGTGGTGGACACGGCCATATTCCACCCCTCTGCCAGCAGCATTTATCATCCAAAAGCTGAAGATAAGTTTGGAAAACCTCACCCCCGTGAAACAGCTGAAGGATTCTGCTTCATTTTATTCTGATTAATGCGGGGATGGAAGAGAGAGCCCAGCGCCGGCGCTCCCTCAGTTGCAAATTATTGAGGTTTATCCCCAGAAAGGGTCGAGTTTCGCCTTTGATCGATGGTTATCGGAGAGAAATTCATCTAAGTGCCGGCTGGAATGGAAAAGGAATATTAAAAAAGGGGGGATGCGGGAGCCAAAGCATTAAAGTGCAATATTTGGACACGATTTCCTGAGTATTTAGGGATTAAACACGGCGCATGTGAACGTGTGTGCGGGTTTAATAAGGCTGGAGGGGGGGATTAGCCGCCCACCTTCGAACCCTGAACTTTGAATTTCGGGGCTTTTTGGCTAAGAAATGAGTTACCCAACAGAAAACACATTTTTTCCCTGCCACGATTTCCGAGGCTTTTCGTAGTTTTGCCCATTTTAATGGCGCTGCTAAAGATATCAAGAGGGGATGTCTGGCGAATAAAAGAATTTATTCCTTTTTTTTAATACAGGTTTGGGTGTGTTTTATATGTCTTTCTTCGTGTTTAAATAAGTCTTCCTTTGTGTTTAAATAAGATTTGGAGGGGTGGGGGGAAGAGAAAGCATAGAAATAGGCGTTGCTTAACGAGCTCCTCTGGGTTTTCTGTCTCCTCTCAGCCCAGTTTAGCAGCGGCTCTGGGAGCGAATTTTCCCCGCTGTGAAGTTCCACTCGAATTCCCCAAATCTCAGCGCTCCACATCCTTCAGCAGCTCCTTACAACTGTGCCGGACAAGGGGAAAGAAAGTAAATAAATAGAGGGAAACACTCAGGCATTGATATTCCACACATCCCCCCCTGAAGAAGGTGGGGAAGGAGCCAGGGAGATGATGATGATGATGATGAGAAGTGGGAAGGCGACTGGTAAAGTGATAGTTATTCTGGTTATTCTTAAGCTCAACTCCTCTTAACGCCTCCTCGGCATCGCTTCTATCTTGAACCCGACACCCGCTGCACATTTTGATCCCAGACAGCCCCAGCCTTGCCTGCGGTTGGGAAGCAGAGTTCCATCTGCTTTTATCTTGATTAAGTCCACATGATTTTGAACTTGCAGCTCAGGTCTAGAGAGATCTAAGCCCTTTTTTTTTTTTTTAACCCCCCCTTTTTGTCTCCCTTTGAATTGTTCACAGCTTATATAGTTTGCTTTCGCAGCCTGGCATCCATCCCATTAAATTTATCTTTGCCATTTGGGGACAATAACATTTTCCAAGCGCTTCCCACTTGTAGCTTTGTCTCTCCCCTCAGATTTCCTGCACACACACTCGGTGGTTAGTGATCTGTTCACTGGCCGGAGTTTCCTCTCTTTTTCTTTGTGTTTTTGGTTTTGTTTTGTTGGTGGTTGTTGTTGGTTGGTTTTGTTTTGTTTTGTTTTCAAGTCCATCTGAGGAAGTCATTGTGATATCGTCGTGGAAGGGAGGGAAAAATCATTTTGAGAACATCTGATAGGCCAAAGCCATTAGAGACCAGGAGCTGCAGCCTCTCGGGCAAAAGCACATTCAGAGATGCAGCTGCTAAGGAAGGGCTTCGCCCACCCCATCACAGCCCAGGTTAGAGATGCAGGTTGGAAAAACTCCGATTCCCCCCCCAGCCAAAACAGGAGGCAAGGCAAATTGTAATCAGCTGCTGAAATAGGGGAAAGTTTCAGGGTCTAAATTGTTTGTCAGGTGCCTTGAGAGCTCAGTAAATGACAATGAGTAACGCGCTAAGCCAGGTTGGTATCAAATCTGTTCTAATTTTGCTTCTTTTCCATTTCCCCCCCCCTCCCCCCCTTATTCTCCTTTTCTCCCTCCACCAAGTCAGGAGGTTCCTCACTGTACGAGCTGGGACAAAGACTCCTTTATGTCAAGGCTTACAACAAAGTTTTTGACCAAAGTTTGGGAGGTTGATGATATATTTTCATTGCGTTCCGATAACTCCTGCTTTATTTTTTTCATTTCTTCCTTTCTTTCTTTTTTTTTTTTTTTTTTGTGGGGGGAAGAAAGGAACAACAAAAAATAATATCTCCTCATCCCAATGGGAGAGGGGAAAAAAAGAGGAATGATTTATTGAGACGAGTTCAAGTACAGGATTAACCTAACCCAAAATATAACTTCAGATGTTTACACAGATCAGCTAAAGCCAACTTTCACAGCTAAAAGGTTTTGATTTTTTTGGGTGCAACTGCTCCAAGGTGGGGAGGAGTTTGGTCACCAAACGCCTCTAACATGCCCTGAAAATTCCTGTTAGTAACGCGAAACACATCCGACAAGCCTTGAGCCCCTTTTTCCTGCTGAAAACGCTGTTAAATGTGTTAAGTGTTTGCATTATATCAAGGCAAAGAAGCGCTGACTCCAGAGCAAGGTGTGGGGGGTACTGCTTTGGGGGGTGGGTGGAATTATTTATTTTTTTCCATGCGTTTTTGCATTTTCTGCTGGGAGAATTTGGGTAGAGAAAAGCTCCAGGCTGAGATGCCAGGATAAGGATGGGAAATTTTTTTATACATATCTATATTTATTTATTTTTATATGTATGATAGTTTTTTATATCAATATGAATTGATCGGGTTTTGTGTGTATATATATATAAATTGAAGATGAGTGTTTTTATATATATATACGAGTATTTATATACAATATAATTATAAAATCTGGGAATTTTAATACATATATCTAAGTATTTCTACATCTAAGTGCAGAAGGGGCACAAAGAGCAACGAGCTCGCTGCTGCCGCCTCCTTTTCCATCCCTCTGCCTGAGGAATAATTAAAATAAAGGGGAAACCCCCTCCTCTAGCCTGGGTATTTCCATCTTGTATCAAAATCACCAGACTCAGACCTTTCCTTCTCCCTTCTCAAGTCCCCTAGGTATTGTTTATCCCCCGTTAAAGAGCACAAATCCATTTGTTCTTTCCTTTTTTTCTTTCCCTTTTTCCACTCTCTGACCATTCCAGCTCTCTGGGTTTAAAAAACACGAAGAGGTTTAAAAGGTTCGGGATGTTTTAAGGTTATGCTTGAAAGTTATTTGTCTTTTTTTTTTTCTTTTTCTTTTTCTTTTTTTTTTTTTTTTTTTTTTTAAGGGCAACCAAAAGGAATGCAGCCGCCAACCCTCATTCCGTTTTATGGTGGTCACTTTGGTGGTCAAATTCAAGTGCTGTGACTCCACAGCTGCCTCTCTTCTGCTCCCTTCGCAGGAAACAGGCAAATCCCATCCTTTAAACTGGGTTTAAAAACTCCCAAAACGACACCAGGGCTCGGGTTTTAGATGTATTTACCTACCAAGAGCAATAAATTATTCGTGCACCTAAAAGAGAGGCGGTGGGGTTTGTGCCACACGGATTTGTGTAGTTTGCTGTTGTGCTTTTTTTTTTTTTTTTTTTTTTTAGGGGGGTCTACATGCTTTGTTTTGGGTTTAAGGAGCTGCTTGGATATCCCTTTTCCTTTTTTTTTTTCCCAGCAACACCTCCAGTTCCTTCCCTGGATGCCAAGCCTCATGCCTATAGCCTTCATATGAAGGCTGGATTGGGATAAATATAACCAAAAAAAAAAAAAGAGAAATATTTGAGAGCCTTTCCCCCTTTTAACCGAGGGTGAAGATGCTCTATGCAGGTTGCAGACAGGAGGGAATTGGTAGTGGTGGGGAAATAATTACGCTCATAAACAATAGCTTAACATTATTAGTTTGTAGTTAGTATTAATATTGGTCCATAAAAAGCCAAGTTAAAAGATCGCTGACACTTTAATTAAAAGTTTTGCCCAAAACACCGTCCAAGCCATAAAATAGGGAAGAAATCCATCTCTGCAGCCAGAGTTCTTGCCCCTATAGATATATAGAGAAGCAGACATATATATTCATCAGCCAAACGGTGCGTTAGAGAGGAAAACATCGCTCATTTTGGGATCAGAGAGATATTTATCCATCTCCACGCTCCCCCGTTCAGAGACTCGCACCCCCCAATCCCTTATAAAAAAGGATTTTATGAGAGCGGCTCTTTAAATAGAAAATACAAAGAGAAAGAGGAGGGGAACGGGGGGAAGGGGGAAAAAAAATCCAGAAATTAATGAAAATAAACGCTCAGGAGTGAGTGGCTACATCAGGACGAGGAAGAAGGACTCGAAGGGAGGAAGAAGACACAACCTCAGCTTGTGAAGCCGCCATGTTTCCCTTCAAGATTTCCTAATAAATACACACACACCAAAAAAAATCCACACAAACCGCCTGGTAAACACGACAGTGAAGAAAGACCTCTGCTGAAATATCCACTGGGTTCTATTTTTTTTTCCGCGCAAAACCTCCCGAAATTAATTCCTCTCTGCTTGGTGGTGAGGTACCGTCTTGAGAAGCTGTTTTCTTCCACAAAAATCAACTTTCCCCCTCCCCTTTATTTATTTTCCCCCTCCCTGTGTCTTGCTGCAAAATATTTGTATTTTTTTCCTTTAGCAGAGGTTGAAACCTCCGCCCGAGGTGCATTTTTCTCCCAATTCCTCTACAACTCGCCTAAGAATTAAGCAAAAAAATAAAAACAGTTAACGTGCGAACGGCAGGCTGGGTACTAGTCAATGAAATAAAATGGAATAAAATGGATTCAAGTGAGACAAAATGGAATAAAATGAAATAAAATGGAATTAAATAAAATGACGTGAAATCAAATAAAATTAACTAAAAATAAATAGAATCCGATATATAAGAGTAAAGGGAGAAAAGAGCTGCCCAAGGCTGCCCATCTCCAAGGAGAACATCTCCGAGCAGGGTTGGAACCCCCTGATGTTCCCTTTTTGTTAAATTGGTTATTTTCGGGTAAGTTTAGGCTTGATTTTCTTTTTTTTTTTTTTTTTTCGGGAGCAGAGCGAAAAGACTGCAATCGTCGAGGCTTTTCCTGCTCCCGAAGCTGAGCTTTGCCTTTTTCCCTTTTTGCTGTTGGAATTAACTCCAACTCGATTTGACAACATCCTCCCTATAACCGCATTTCTCTCCCTCTCCTGGTGCGTTAATTTGGGTCGGAGCCTTCACTCCTCACTAAACAGATCCCTTGGTGGAGTTTAGTTGGGGTTTACAAGTGGACAATTCAATATTTTTGTTTATTTTGCCTTTTACTGGGCGTTTTAAAAGGGATCATTCTAAGGGGGGGGGGAAAATGCCTGAGTGACATCTTGGAAAGAAAAGGGTGAAAAGGGGGTGACACGCTGGGGTATTTTCATTTCTAGGTGTAACAACCACCCTCTGCTTGGCAGAGAAATATTTTCCACTTTAGGCTTAAATCCAGGTTAAACCCGATTAGCGCCCAATTGTTGCAGCCAATTTTCTTTCCTCAGAACTATTTAAAGGCAGTGCGAAAAGCCCTCGGAGCTTGGAACCGCGGAAATTCCACGTTTTTCAGGTGCACCTTCCCGACAGGTCGGAAAAAAGAGATTTTTTTTTTTTTTTTCCCTTCCCAGATCACTTTTTCCCCTCCCCGCTTAATTCTTTACAAAATCTGGCAGAGCTTCGCCATCGCTGGGTCTTGGGTGGGAAAACACAGAAGGAGAGAGGAAAGAGAAGCTGCCGGGGCAGGGGATGGAAGACAAATGACTTTAATAAGAATATTTTTTTCTTTTTTTTTTTTTTTTTTTAATTCATCTGGAAGAATAAATGATGAGGGATGTTGCTGAAAGTACATCCATTGATTGACAATAAACAATTGCATGAAATATTCAATGCGCCAGTCTTACGCAATAAATATTTAACTAAACATTAAAGGAGGGGATTTCGAATATTTATTAGCCCTTGACTCAACTCATTTGTTCTTTTCCGTGATATATCGCTAATTCGATATCAAAAGTCATTAAACCCGGGCCTGCTTTAACTTGAAAGTTGGAAACTTTACGCCATCCCCCGCACTCTGTCACCAGTTCCATGGGGTCTTCTCCATCAAGCGTGCCAGCTCGGTTGATGTATAGTTGATGGGCACATAGAGATCAACGTAATTAACGTATGTTAGGAGCTTGTTAATTAGCAGCAACACCCCCCCACACACACCACCCTCCTAGATGGATGAGATAGATGGAGATTTACTCATCATTTCGCAGCCCAGCTGTAGGAACTCCTGCCTGCAGCAAAAAAAGAAAAAAATTCATTAAAAAAGGGGAAAAAAAAGAAGCTTGGAGAAACGGTGGGAAACTTAATCCTGCGTCTCCAGCGATTTTATTGATCTACCCACAGCCTATCCTAAGGAGAGAAATCGCCAGAATAATCAATTCTATCAATCAGCGCAATTAAAATATTAATAAAAGGGTGGAAAACGCAGCGTTCGAGCTCCCTAAGACCCTCCCTCTCCTTCCCTCCCCCCTCCTTTTCTTTCCCTCCCTCCCCTTCCCCAGCCCCAAATCTCCCCCACCCCATCTCCAAACCCTGCTGAAAAGCAGCGAGCGAGATCCAAATAGGAAGGAGAGGAGGGAGTGAAAAAAAAAAAAAAAGGCAAGAAAGGCAAAGAGGGGACAAAAAAAAAAAAAAAAAAAAAAAAACAAAAGAAAACGCGACAGGAGCAGCAGCAACTTCCCAAAGCCGCCCCTCGTCCTTGTGCCGTGGATGCTGGCGAGGGGTGGTGCCCTCGGGAAGGAAGGGGACACAAATCTGCGCCTGAATTTTCATAATGTTTCTGCGGGTGTTTGCAAACCAATCGTTTGAACCTCTGAGATCTTACCTAAGTCAACCACTCCTACGCATCGAAGTGCTCCAAACTGATATATGACAATATCTACTTTGGATCACGTGGCCTCCGGAGCGACTAAGACGGATCGCGCGTCATCTCGCCTTCCCAAATTTTTTCCCCTCCGCACATCGGATCCAAAACATCTTAGCTATAGGAGCAAGAAAAGGAGAAAGATGTTTAACTCGGTCAACCTGGGCAACTTCTGCTCCCAGTCGCGTAAGGAGCGGAGCGCTGAGTTTGGAGAAAGGGCAGGTTGCGCTTCCAACCTCTACCTCCCCAGCTGTACCTATTACGTCCCCGAATTTTCAACTGTGTCATCTTTCCTGCCACAGGCCCCCTCTCGCCAAATCTCCTACCCTTACTCCACCAACCTCTCGCAAGTGCAGCCCGTGCGAGAGGTCTCCTATGGTCTAGACCCCTCCAGTAAATGGCACCACCGAAGCAATTACGCCTCGTGTTATTCCGCAGAAGATCTGATGCATAGAGAGTGCATCCCGCCTTCCACCATGACCGAAATGCTAATGAAAAACGAGAGCGTGTACAGCCACCACCACCACCCCAGCTCCAACCACCCGGCATCGACGGGATTCTACAGCAGCATGAACAAAAACACGGTGCTGCCCCAAGGCTTCGACCGCTTCTTCGAAAACGCCTATTGCGGGGCGGAAAATCCCAGCGAGAGCTGCCTGCAGAAGGCTGAGGGCAAAGTGGAGGCAGAATCCCAACCCCACGCACTGTCATCCCGCGGAGAGCCGGGGATAGACCCGGAAGATGAGGAGGAGAACACAAACCCAGGCTCTTCAGCTTCGTCCTCTTCTGTCACCAAGGAAGGAAGCAAAAGCAGCAATTCGAGTAGGTAGAGCAGTAAATGGAAAGGTTAAGGGACTAGCCCGTGTGTTTTGTCGGTCAAATTTTATGTGGAGTTTTATAAGCATTCAAAGGATTTTATTATAACCTACAAAGCTCTTTCTTCCAACGAGAAGAATTTTTACGATGGGAAAAGCTCTTTGAAAAAAAAAAAAAAAAGGAAAAGAAAAAAAAAAGAGAGAGAAAGAAAAGAAAAGATGGAGATGTTTGGGCTACAGACACAGCATCTCCGAGTCTGTGAAATTTTAAAAGCACACCGTCGTGACAAATATTAACTTTGATCATGAACTTACACCAGCGTTTTAAAAGGATTTTGGTCCCGGGTTGTGGAGGGTAAAAGGCAATTGGGCAGAACACAACTTGAGCTGCCTGGGCTTTGCTTTTAGGCATTATGATGCGAAAATGTTTGGGGGTTGGCTTCTTCCTTTTTTTTTTTTTTTTTTTTTTTTGTTCTTTTTTTATTCTTTTTTTTTTTTTTAATTAAAACTGCATGTCGCGCCTTTTCTCTTGCTGGGGGTGAGCTGCCAAAAGGGGAAAGCTGCCGAATTCGTAGGCAAAGCTGAGTATTTTCCTCTAGTTTTCTGTCGAAAGTGGCATTTATTCTTTCTTCCCACCCCCCTCTCCCCTCCCTCCCTCCTCCCCAAGCCTGCTGCAGCGTTTAGCTTTTGTCAGGAAGGGCTTTTCCTTACTGCTTCTTTGCTTGGGTCTTCTGGGAGGATTTTATTTTATTTACTCTACATTTTTATAATTTTTTTTTTGCACGCCCTCACATTTTCGAGGCAGGAGCATTTCGAGCTTTTTATTCGTATTTATTTTGTAATAATAATAAAAAGCTGGATGCAGGCAACTTTGCAAGTTAGTGTTGAGCGAAGGGCTCTTTGGGAGGGGAGAGAGGGGAGGGTGGGTTTGTTTCTCTCTTTGCTTTCGTGCTGCGAGTCCCCCTTTTGCAGATGCTGAAAGTTCTCTTTGACTTTGATTCCTTTTTGCGTGTGTGGCAAGGACTGGAGATAATCAGAAACTTATGCGGAACATAATCGCTGGTTCCTCTGATTCCAACCTTGCTCATGCTGGTTCTCTACAGATAACAGATTTGCAGCTGAGCGTGGGATGGGTTTTTTGCTTTCCTTTCCCCCCCCCCCAAAAGCTACCCCCCGATCCAGCTCTTTGCTCCCTCCACTCCCAGACTGTTCTTTAGTGCCTCCCCACCAAAAAAAACCTACTCGCACCCAAAATGTCTGCATGAAGCGAGGAGGGGGGGGAGAATAATCACCCTACGGTCCTTAAGACCCTGTGTAACCTCACCTCTGCTACCCCTAACAATAGGCGAAGAGGGAATCGTCGTCGCCGTCCCCCCCCCCCCCTTCATTAATAAGTGGAGTTATTAAGCTGCTCCTCTCTGTCTGGTCAGCTCTAGAGATGGGTTTGGGTCTTGCATGTCCTTAGGATATTTATTCTGCCTTCTGATTCTTTTAAGGTGCTCCCCGAACGAGGAAGAAGAGATGCCCCTACTCCAAATTCCAGATCAGAGAGCTAGAGAGAGAATTTTTCTTCAATGTCTATATAAACAAAGAGAAAAGGCTCCAGTTGTCCAGGATGCTAAATCTCACCGACCGACAGGTTAAAATTTGGTTTCAGAACAGAAGAATGAAAGAAAAAAAATTAAGCAGAGACCGCCTGCAGTATTTCTCTGGAAATCCCTTGTTGTGAACCTCTTTCCAAAGCCCCTCTGCTGGGGAAGGGTTTGGGTGTGGAGGAGGAACCTTGCGAGAGGGGTCTTTGCCCTCGGAGTCGACAAAGCAACCTCAAAGTTTGAGCCTTTTCGTTACTGGTGTCTGTGTGTCTGGGACGGTGCTGAGTAACAAAAGGAGTGAGATTTTCCTTTCAATTCCCACTTCAAGGACTTGAATTCCATGAACATTTTATTTAACTTTTTTTTTCCTTCCTTTTTTTTTTCCCTTTTTTTTTTTTTTCCTGAACAGGCTGGAATTCCCCTTTTTTATTATTATAATTATAATAATTATTATTATTTTTATTATTATTATTATTATTTAGGCTCCCCTGTCCATTCAAATAAACCCCAGTGCTGCGTGTTCCCCACCGTGGTGGGCTCGGTCTGTAGCTGTCTTATCACAAGAGCGGCCAAAGTCTCCCAGTGGGATCAAATCCCTTCATCTGGGGTGAGTGTGTGTGGGTTTGGGAGTGCACAGAGAGACTTAGGTGTCCTCTGTGTGTGTGTGTGAGCGTCCAGAGGGATGTATGCATCCTATACATGCTTCTATGTGTGAGGTGTCCCTACCCGTGTCAGGGGGGTTGCAACTAGATGATCCTTGAGGTCCCAACCTTGGGACAACCCTAACAATTCTATGCTTCTGGGAATGCATAGAGAGATGTGTGTGCCCTCTATGTGTGTGCACAGAGACCTGTGTGTCCCAGACGTGTCTGAATGCAGAGATGTGTGTCCTAGAGGTGGCTGTGAGTGCACAGAGAGATTTGTGTCCCCTGTATGTGAGTGCACAGAGAGTTGTGTGTGTGTCCTATATGTGTGTGCACAGAGATGTTTGTGTGCTATAGGTGGCTGTGAGTGCACAGAGAGCTGTGTGTGTCCTATATGTGAGTGCACAGAGACTTGTGTGTCCTATATGTGTGTGTGTGCACAGAGACATCTGTGTCCTCCTATATGTCTGAATCCATAGGTGTGTGTCCTATATATGTGCCAGCATAGACATTGGTGCCCTCCTGGATATCTGAATGCATATCTCTGTGTCCTGTACTTGTGTGAGTGCTCACAGAGTACTCCTGTGTCTGGATGCATTTAAAGGCAGAGATGTGTCTCCCACACGTGTGTGAGTGTGCAGAGAGATGTCTGTGTCCTCCTGTACGTGTCTGAATGCATTGAAAGGCAGAGATGTGCCTCCTGTACATGTGTGAGTGTGCAGAGAGATGCCTGTGTCCTCCCCTACGTGTCTGAATGCATAGCTGTGTGTGCCCTATACGTGCCTGAACACACAGTGCCCTACATGTGCCCAGAGATGTGTCCCCCCCTAGAAGTGTGAACCCCGAGACTTGTGTGTGTCCCTGTATGTGAGTGTGAGTGCACACAGAGTCACGGGTGTCCCATATAGGTGTGTGTAATCGCCCCCCGACATCTGTGTCCCCCGTATACATCCTATCCGTGTGTCCTCTGAGTCTGTCTGTCCGCCTGCACACTCACCCCCTACCCTTCTCACTCCTGCTCTGAGGAAAATAATTTTTTTTCTCTCCACCTCCCTCCATCCACCTCCCTCTTTCCATCTCAAAATATATATATGCAGATATATAGGGGAGGGGGGACTCGTGTATATATCCATATATATATTCTAGAAGCATTAATTCATCGTTTGGAGTGGGGAGGGGGGGAGGTGGGAAAGCAGGTGAAAAATTGCAATAAATGTCCCTGAAATGGTTTGTAAATAAAATTTCGTAGTGGTTTTTCTTTTTCTTTTATTTTCTTTTTTTCTTTTTTTTTTTTTTCCTGACAAAGGGAAATGAAGAGCACGTAGGGGGAAAAAATGCTGATGAGAAAAAAATATGAAATGATTACATAAAATAAAAACTGATGAGGAAAAGAAATGATAAGAAAGAAAATGATGAGAAAAAATATGAAAAAAAAGATGAGAAAATAATCATGAGGAAAAAAATTATGAGAAAAAATATGAGGAAAATTAAATGAGGAAAAAATAAAATACGAGGAAAAAATAAATTATGAGAAAAAAATTATGAGAAAAAAAATGATGAGACAAACCAAGTGAGAAAAAAAGAGGGAAAATAATAATGAATGAAAAAAAAAAATCCTGAAAAAGAATTAATAAACCCTGAGGAAAAAAAATCATAATAAAAAAGAAATTCTTTGTGTCTGTAAAGTGATTCCCCGGGATAACTTCTGTGAAATTCTGTGGCAAATAAAGACATTGCAAAGCTGTTCTACATTATGATTTTATTTGACCATTTTATTAGCTCTCCCCCTCTTTAAAAGCCTCTTTGCGGTCATTGTGGTAGGGTTTTTTTTTTTTTTTTTTTTTTTCTTCTCCCGGATTTTTTTTTCTTTTTTTTTTTTGGCTGTTTTGTTTTAAATACCTGGATGCATATCAGCAAAAAAAAAAAAATTCATCATCCATATTCATAGAGCTGGCTGCTAGGAGCGGTGTGAGGATGAAACCTCCACCTCGCAGCACCTCTTTGCTTGGGGGAGGGTGGGGAGGTGGGGGAGAAATGTTCATTGTCCTCATAGAACGGAAATTTATAGGATTTTTTGTGTTGTTGTATTTTTATTTTTTGTTCTTTTCTCTTGGCCCAGGAATCCTGCTCTGAATTTGGCTCCAGATGTCTTCTGCTGTTTTCCGGTTGTAGTTAATCTTTCTTTTTAGCCTTTTTTTTTTCCTTTATTTTTTGGGGGGAAGGGGGTGATGAGAACAATCTATTAGTCTTTACAAAAAAGAAAAAAAAAAAAAGCAATCAAGCAAGAAAAAAAAACCAAATTAAACCCGAATTTAACTCGAATTAAACTCGAATTACCCCGAGAAGCTTTTTCCCCTCAGTCAAGGGTACCCCCAAAGCACAAATGCAAAGTCAAGTCCTACTTAAGCAAAACAAGTTCAACTCCCCTCGAAGGGCATTAAAGTGATTTTTTTTCCCTCTTTCCCCCTCCCCTCCTCTTTGCACAGGGACCTTTTTTTTTTTTTTTTTTTTTTCTTCTTCCCTTCTCCTCTCGCAGTGCCCCAACGCGACGCGATTTGGGAGGACAAAGCGGCCCCGAGGATGCTTGGAGCTGCTTGGTTTGGTGTTAAAAAAAAAAAAAACCTTCGGAACTGGGAAGGGGTTGTGTGTTGGGTTTTGGTCATCTTTTTGGGGAGGAGAGGTGGATTATATTTGATGCTGTCTCGTGTTTTCCTGGTGGGGTCGTGGATATGGATGGGAGGGAGGGGGGAAAAAAGTGGCTAAGCCCCCCACACCCCGAGCACATTCTATCCCCATCCAAACCCTGCTGAATGGAAGCCACTCGGATGGTGCCTCCTGATTTTTGTTTGGCGACGGCAGGGAGAAGAAAATCGCCAAACCCACAAAAAAGCTCTTCGTTTGCACCCACTCCAACACCCCCCACCCCCTACCCCCTGCTCCGTGAAATGCAAACCGACTTCAGGCTTTCGTGATAAGACCCCGAATCCACCACGAGATGAGCTTGAGAGGATGTTCCCAGGCGTGTTTTTGATTAAATGAGTGGGAAAAAAAAGGGGGGTGGGTGGGAGGGAAGGGGCTTAGTTGGCAAAATGCCTCTTGATTTTCTTAGATTTGTTTTTCTCTAGGTTTATTTCCTTAGATTAATTTTCTTACGTTTATCTTCTCTGTTTATTTTTCCTCTATTTAGCTTTCTGTATCTTTTCTTCTATTTTTTCTTCTATTTTTCTTCTATTTTTTCTTATCTTCTTCTATGTATTTTCTTGTACTTATTTTAAAAAATCTTCCTATATTTCTTTTCTTCCTCCCCCCTCCTATTTATCTTCTGGTATGTATTCTCCTCTATTTATTTTCTTATATTTTTTCTTATATAGTCTTTTTTTTTTCTCCTTGTCTTCTTCTGTTTTTTTTTTCTTAATATATTTATTTGCTTCTGGTTTCCCTGTTTTATTTATTTTCTTCTACCTATTTTCTTCTACTTATTTTCTTCTACTTACTTTCTTCTATTTATTTTCTTCTACTCCTTACCTTTATCTCGTTGCATTTATTTTCTTCCATTTATCTTCTCGCCCTCCGTCTTCTTACCTTTATCTTCTTGGATTTATTTTTTTGCCAAGCCCCGGGGTCCAAAGTCTCCTCTCCCCGGCCTAAACCCCCTCCTAATCTTTACATTCAATAAACTAAACCTAAAGGAAGGCGATTTTTTTTCCCACCCTAAACCAGGGAAGATGAAGAGCGGAGCCATCTTCGCAGCAGATGGAGCTGCAAGCCGGGGACCACGCCGATGTTGGGGGGGGCAGAGGGTGCTTCTCTTTCAACTCCCCCAAAAAAATTAAAAAAAAAAAAATAAGAAGAAAAAAAAAAGACACCTTTCTTTAATGAGTGTTTGCCAAACCTTCCCAAGGTTAGGAAAACTAAAGAGAGGTGCAATAAGGTGAAGCTGGGGAGGTCAGAAGCGGCAGTTAATGCCCCGTAACAGCAGCGGCTGTCCGGACAAAAGCGGCTCGTCTAGACATCCTAATAAAGGCTGCGGCACTAAACAGCTTAATTTTTCTTAATTACCCCGTCTGGCTGAAGGAAAAGACTTCCGCAGTAAATAGTAAACAAATAAGGGAGCCTTGCCTAGGGAATTTATTTTTTCTACCCCCCCTCCTCCCCTTCTCTCTTTCCCCCTCCCTCTCTCCCTCGTTCCCCCCCCCTTCCTCCTCTTTTCCCTTCATCCCATCCCATCCCACCCTTTCTCCCTCCCCTTTCTCTAAGGCTCCAGTTCAACTGCAGCACAATGAAACTGTAGGCCTAGTTCAAAGTTTTCGCCAGCTAAAATGGAATGCTCGCTGTAAAATCCAAGTTTATGGACCATGTGGGAGTTTACAGCAGCATTAAGCATCAGCGCCATGTAGGAAAAGGGCTGTTAATGTTCTGGGGAGGGAGCGGGGCGGGGGGGGTGGTGGTGGAAAGAAAAGGGCTGCAGGAGGATGGAGGAGAGAGGCGGGGGGGGTGTCAGTGAGGATGCTTTGGGTACCACACTGCCTTACAAGCAGAACATCTCGATCTCGCCCTACCCAGGGTGGTTGCACCTATAGGAAGGGTGACACATAGGGGCGAGGGGAGGGTTTGATTTGGGGGTGGGTGGGTGTCGGTTGTCAGCTAACAGCAGGAACAAAAAAAAAAAAAAAAAAAAATCCCAACAAAACCAGCCCGGTGAGGACTTTTCCCAGGCGAGCCAAGGGAATGGAGGGGTGGGAGAAAGACCCCCAAGAAGAAAAAATGTGAATATATGATGTCTTTGAACTTCAATAAAGTCAAGTCCATCACCTTTAACCCTTTTGTAATAAAGCGGAATCCCGGGGCGGGGGGGGTGGCTGGGTGGTGAGGGGTGGGAGGTGTGGGTGGGTGGGGGGTGGTCGCGGCTCCCCAGCCGCTCCGCCTCCAGGGAAGCGGGGAAGGAGGTAGTTGTCGAGGTGGGGGGGCCTCAGGTTGTTGGTTTGTTGTGGGTTGGGGTTTTTTTTGTTGGTCTTTTTTTTTATTTACCCCCAAAACTCTAATTTTGGCGTTTATGATGCTTAATATTTAACTCAGCCGCGCAGTTTTTAATGCGTTTCGGGGCAGGTTTAACACACCAGCCGCAGCCTCTTTATTATTGTTATAAACCTTTGGATATCTTTAACGCATGGAAAGTTTTTATAACTTTGTTTGGTGTAAAACTTTTACAAGTTTTTCTTTTTTGGCTTGTTGTTTGGGTTTGGGTTTTTTTTTCCTTCCCCTTTTTCTCTCCTTTTTTTTTTTTTTCTTCCCCTTTTTTTTCCTTCCTTCTTTTCTTTCTTCCTCTTTTTCTTCCTTCCTTCTTTTCTTCCTTCCTTCCTTTCTTTATTTCTTTTTCTTTCTTTCTTTTCTCTTTCTTTCTCTCTTTCTTTCTTTCTTTCTTCCTTTCTCTCTTTCTTTCTTCTCTTTCTTTCTTTCTTTCTTTCTTTCTTTCTTTCTTTCTTTTTCTTTCTTTCTTTCTTTCTTTCTTTCTTTCTTTCTTTCTTTCTTTCTTTCTTTCTTTCTTTCTTTCTTTCTTTCTTTCTTCTTTCTTTCTTTCTTTCTTTCTTTTCTTTTCTTCTCTTCTCTTTCTCTCTCTCTTTCTCTCTTTTTCTCTCTCTTTCTCTTTCTTTTCTTTCTCTTTTTCTTTTTTTTCTCTTCCTTCTTTCATTTCCTGCCTGCCTTCCTTCCTGACTTCCTTTCTTCCTTCCCGCCTTCCTTTCTTCCTTCCCTCCTTTTTCTTTTTCCCCAATTCCCAGTACATTCAGCCTTTTCCAGCACCTTTTTTCCCCACCTCGAGTGTCCATCACAATCAAACCTCCCTCATAGGCTGGGCAGCTCACTCAGAGCCTCGTGTTAATGACCCCCAGACTAATTAGGAAGGGCCCTTCCCTATGACGTTCAAAGTCCCCAACCCAGCTTGCTTCCCGTCGCTCCCTGGGTTTTGAGCACAATATCTTGGGAGCAGCTCTGGGGGACTTTGTGGTGAAATATGACTGGGGAGGGATGAAGGCGAGAAAGGGTGGGGGACAGCGGCTCCTAATTGGCTTCTTGTGGGATAATAATGTTCGGTTATGTTGCCTTCTAGGCAGAGAAGATTAATTCCACGAAAAATAAATAAATAAACAAACAATCATAAACAAAGAGAGGAATTAAAAAAGAAGGAAAATAGAAAAGGAGGCAGAAAAGATGAAAAAAAGAGCGAAAAAAAAAAGTGGGGGGGAAGGGAATGAAAGGAAACAGGAAGAAATAAAATAAAGGCGAAAAAAAGGAAAAAGAAAAATGAAAGGGGGAAAGAAATTAAAGAGGAGAATGAAAAAGGATGGAAACAACAAAAAAAAAGGAAAAAAGTGATAGAAAAAATGAGGGGAAAAAAGGAATTAGGAAAGAAGAAAGAAGAAAAAGGAGAAGCGTGGCTGGGGAAGGGGCTCCGTAGGAGCTGCAGATGCTGGATGGGAGCGTTTAGGGTTCCTCGCTCTGCTGGATAGGGGCTCAGACCCTCATACACCTCCCAACGCACCCCAGAGCCCCCCCCTCAGCGAAGGTGCCGGGGTCGTAACCTTGACTGTGCCAAGGCGAACCCTCCCCGGGGACAAGGAACCAAGCGCCTTCTGCTGCCCGGCTCCGAGATGCGGCTTCCAAGAGCCAGGAGGGGAGAATCTATCCATTGGAGCATTCCCACTTTTCCTCACGGCTCTGAAGCCGGGATTCAACTTGGCCAGAGCTGGGATTTCGCAAAAGCCGAGAAGAAACTCGGTGGTTTTTGGCAAAAACGGACTCGACTCGACCATCAATTGAACTAATCCTCGCCTGCGGATCCCGCGGTGAAATTCGTTTATTTGTGTCCAAGGAACTTTTCCAGGAGCAATAATGCTCCCGAGGGGAGGGGACAGGCACCCCGCCACGCACTCCTGGAGCCCTCTCCCAAGGACCCTGGTGGGCTATAATCTTGGAGAAAGGCGAATAAATTTGGTTCTCCTGAAGCGACGGTGAATTTGCTGCTGAAATATTGAAAAGCCACCGGCAAAAAGAGGGAGGGGAAGGGAAGGAAGAAGAGGCGAGAGTGAGACAATTTTGGGGAAGGAATTGAGGATTCGAGGCCAAACAATTGGGAACTTGAGGTATAATTTTGAAACCTACCCCCGAAAATCATCAGATCCCCTCCAAATAGGGCCTCAAAAGAAACAGAGCTTCAGAAAGAAATAAAACCCTCCCAAAATAAATAGCAACTCCCCAAATAGACCTCCCACCCCAAAATAAATAGACGACACCCCCCCCAATGAATACACCCTCTAAAATAAATTAGGCTTCCAAAAATAAATAGATTACCCCCCAAAAAAATAGACCACCAAAAACAGGCCTCCAAAACCAGATCCCCCAATTAATAGACCCCAATAAATAAAGAGACCTCCAAAAATAGATTCCCCCAATTAATAAAGCAAAACCACCCCAGACATTCAAAACCAGATCTCCCAATTAACAGACCCCCCCCCCCCAAATAAATAGACCTCCAAAAAGCAAAGAAATCCCCCCAAAATAGGCCTCCAAAGCCAGATCCTCCGACTAGCAGGCCCTCAGAAATAAATAACCCCGGAAAATAAGTAGACATCCCTCCCAAAAATAGACCTCTAAAACCAGATCCCAAATTAATAGCCTCCCAAAACCAAATCGACCCCCACGAAAGGCCTCCAAACCCAGATCCCAAATTAACAGACCTCCAAAAATAGACTCCCCCCCAACCCCAGATCTTCCAGTCAACAGACCCTCACCAAAAATAAATAGATCTCCAAAAATCCTTAACAAATAAATAGCACCCCCCTCAAAACAGACTCCCCAAAAGTAAATATCCCCCTCCAAATAAACAGACCCCCTCCAAAAAAGAAATAATAGTCGTGTGTCCTCCCCCTCCCCCAAAATAAACTTCCTCACAAAAAAAAGGGAGATGGGGATGAGGGAAGCAGAGGGCTGCGCTGCTCCTTCCACGTTTTGAGACTCTCTTAAACCCCCTGATTTAGCTGATTTTGCCCCAAAATGGCGGCTGCTTAAGGTCTGGCTCAGCAACCTTCCAGAAGTTGGGGGGTGGGGGGTGGGGTGTGTTGGTTCTGGGGGGGTGTGCTCAGCAGATGTCAGCTGGAAGCACGTTCCTCTGCTTCTGAGAACTCCTCAATTACAACACGAAACCACGAGAATGCGGTTTGCAACCTCATCAGGGGCTCTTTTTTTTGTTGTTGGTAGTGGTGTTGTTTTTTTTTTCCCCTTCTCTTTCTTTTTAATCTGGAGCTGAAGAATTAAGCTGCTGATGGAGACCATAAAAAAAGAAAAAAAGCCAAACTCAAACCACCAAACCTAAATCCCACTTTATTTATCTGAGGGAAGGAGGGGGAAAATCATGATCGGAGGGAAGACTTCATGCAAACCTCTCATTTGTTTATGTGCTACAAGTAGCGAAGTAAATTCGTGCATTTTAATTGATTAAATAGGGGGGGGTGGGGTGGAAATTTGGCCCAAATTCCTCGCTCCGGATCAAGGAATCCATGTCAGGGCCATCTGCAGTCCTCTGGTGTAAAGATGTGCTTGATCCAAACCGTATGTGATTCCTCAAATGTACTTAAACCAACCCAAAAAGGCTTTGTGCTTAAGGGAAAAAAAAAAAAAAAAAAGAGGGAGATGCTCGAGGTTAGCCCTCAGGGCGAGGTGCAGGTATGGGGGGTGGGGGGATGGGGGGAAGGAGAAGAAAAGCTTGCGAAAAAAAAAGTGGAGTTGTGGAGTTTTTAGATTGATTTCATTTAAAACTCCATTTAAATCCCATTTTTCCCTCCCTGAAATTCTCTCCCCTCTCCTGTCTTCCTCAATCCCTTCCAACTTCTACAGCGGTGCCTGCTTAGAGCCTGAAATTGAAGCAAATCCAGAAAAAAAAAATAAAAAAAATCAGAAGCTCTGATTCAGCTCTGCTGCTCCCAGTTTATTTCCAAGCTGGAACTGTGAAATTTATATTAATTCGGGTTTTCTCCCACCCCAAAAAAACGTCGAAACAATCCTTTTTCTGATAAATTATTTTTCTTGCTCCAGGAGAATTGTGGCTGTTGAGCATTTCACCTTCTCGGGGCTTCGATATTCTGTTCAAAAAAAGAGAATTGCAACACTAATATTGAATTGGAAGCTCCCAACAAGCCAAAGCTTGGTCAATTAGCAGCGTTTTAAGACGTTTTGCTAAATCTATTTTTCTATCAGCAGATGGAAGTGGAAGGGAGGAGGGGGGCGCAAAAAATAGCGAAAAAAAAAAGGGAATTCTTTGAGGTTTGTTCTTCCCTCGCAGGGCCAAAGCCACAAATTTTAGCAGTCCCTCATTGTTTTCAAATTTTTTTTTGTTTGTTTTTTACCTTTCAGCGTTATTCTTTGCCTGGTTCGACATCACTTTTTATTATTTTATTTTTGTTGGTTCTTTTGAAGTTTCTTTTTAAAAAGCCCAAAATTCTTTTGGCTTGTAACTTTCCGCTTCTTTTTCCAGCGCAAACCACAGGCTGAAAGAATTCTTTAAAAATAATGGAAAATAAATAATAATGACCAAAAAAAACCCCAATCCATCACCTTTCATTCTTTCTCCTAATCCACATTTCCCGAGCTTCAATCCACATTTCCCGAGCTTCCACCCGCATTTCCCCACCTCTCGCTAGAAATAATTCTCTTTAATTTCTTTCTTTCTTTTTTTTTTTCCCTTTTAAATGGAATTAGGGGTTCAAGATTTAAATTTATTAAGGCGGCTGGAAAAATTAAAGCGAACATTTCAACACTAAATAAACCCCTCCCAAATCCCCGTGTCACCTCCTTGCGCTCTGTCACCTTTCTCTTTGCTAAATATCATTAAGGAGAGGGGGGCAAAAATCAGAAGAAACATAAAAATAAACCACGCTCCCCTAATTTCTCCCTTCCCGATCAAAGCGCCAGGGTTAAAAATAAATAAATAAATAAACAAATAAATCCCCTCCCTCCCCCCCCCCCAAATAACCCCCAAAAGATCCCAAACTTCATTCCCAACCCATGGGTGCGATGTTGGGGGTAGGAAACAACAACAACAAAAAAATCCAGGTTTCAATCCCACCTCAAAGAACATAATGTAGTTCCATAACTCTTTGCTTTAAGTTACTCGGGAAGAGAGGAGAGAAAAAAAAAAAAAAAAGAAGAAGAAGGAAGCGGGGTAAGAGGGATTGTAAAGTTTGATAGATTTCTTGTGGTGATAGTTTACAGTTTCTAAGCCAACATATAAAAGGCGTGGGTTTTATTTTTGCATCGCTGTTATTGTACTCCAGTGTACTTCGCCATAAATCAGAATTATTTCCGCTACAACACGGGGCAGAAGAGCGGGCAGAAAATACAAATTTAAGGTAATCATTAAAGTCTTGCTTCCCAAATACTTCCTCCGAGTGAAAAAAAAAAAAAAAAAGAAGAATGTTTTCTCTTTAAAAAAAAAAAAATCACAACAACCCACGACGTAAGAAAACTTGGTTAAAGACAAAAAAAAAAAAAAAAAAAAGCAAACAACAAACCAACAAACCAAAACAAGACAAAAATTACAATGAGCAGAAACCGCTTTGGCCACATAACTCATGGTTAAATAATTAGATTGAAAAGGGGGACAGGTAAAATATTCCGGGGGAGCCGGAGAGATGCTTTGTCTTGGAAATTGTGGACATTTATGTACTCCTCGCCGTGATGGGCAGAAGTGGGGATTTTCCAGCATCGTTGCCCCCCCCCCTTCTCACCTCCTCCTTCAGCCCCTAGTCCTTAGCAGCTCTCCTGGCATCCCCAGCTCCGATTTGGGGACTTTTGAGGGCAATTGCTCTGTCTGTGGAGCTGGGGACAATGGGAGGACGCGGGGACAACACCCACACCCCATCTCAACCCCCTTCCTCCTCCGGGGGAGAAGAGGAGCCTTGAAAGGAAGGGCAAAACTAAACCCCACTTTGATTTTTTTGGTGTGTTGGGGTTAAACAAAACCAAAACAACCAAACAATTCTAAACTGGCCCCGAAAGGCCAAGTTGGAGCGAACAAGGGGAGAAGCTTTCTAGGAAAGGCAGAAGAGTGAGGGCCTGACCGGGATGAGCATCGGAGGTGGGGATGGATCCCCGAAAAGGGTATAAAATCCCCGGGTGGGTTGTTAAGGTCCTTTCCACGGGTTTGAGTCTCCCCTTGTAAGTTTTAATAGCATTTTGTTGGTATTTATTTTCCGTAATTAGAGCAGAGCGTTTTTCCCAACGGGGGTTCCACTTAGGCTGATGAATTTTATTTCGTTCCCCCATTAATGACCCATGTTTATCATACTTCTAATTATTTTTAGCTTTAAACAATATTCGGTCTCCCGGAGATGCCTCTGTGCTGCTTCCGATCGCCAATTTCCCTTTTCTCCATGCTCAAAACCTCCATCACGCTGAAGTTTGGAGGCGTATCCAGGTTATATTTTGATGAATAATCTGATTTTTTTTTTTAGTCAGTTTATTTCTCGGCTTCCTCCCCCACCTCCCCTTCCTCCAAAGATGCTGAAACCCTTCAAATGTCGTCCTCGGTACCTTGCTCTGTCACACAAAACGCCTGAGAACGGTGTAAATCTTGATTTTATACTCACAACGTTTACACGTTCATAAAATAAGGAGGTTTCCAGCACTGGGTTTTGTTGTTTTGTGGGTTTGGTTTTGGTTTGGTGTTGGTTTTTTTTTTTTTACCTCCCTTTTTCTCTCCAGCAAACCTGGCCGGGAAGGGTCTTTGTGAAGCTCCTGGTTCTCTGCGGAGAAGCAAATTCCAATTACTTAATGTCACGTTTGATGTGTTTCAAGCAGCTCCTTCTCATCGCCTTCACACGAGCCAAAAGAGAGTAAAAAAAAATAGTTAAAGATATCAAGAAAATATATTTAATTATCAGGCAGAGAATACAGAGAGCTATGAGGTCAAATTTTGGTGTCCCCCCAAAATGCATGAATGTAACTAACTCAGCAGTGTAAACTATTGGGCAGCCACATCAGCTGCAAAAATAAAGTAGGGGAAAAAAAAAAAAAGTGAAGGGGTAAAAAAATATCAAACCAAAGGGGGAAAAAAGGCAAACCAGAGAAGGGAAAAGTGAAACCGAGGCGGGGGGGAATGTCAAATCAGGAAGAACAAAGTCAAACCAGAGAAGGGAAAAGCCAAACCGAGGCGGGGGGGAATGTCAAATCAAGGAGAACAAAGTCAAATCAGGGGGAACAAAGTCAAATCAGGGGGAACAAAGTCAAATCCGGGGAAACAAAGTCAAATCAGGGGAAACAAAGTCAAATTCGGGGAAACAAAGTCAAATCCGGAGGAACAAAGTCAAATCCGGGAAACAAAGTCAAATCGCAGGGGAAACAAAGTCAAATTACAGGGGGAAAAGCCAAAGGAAAGGGAACAAAGTCAAACCAAGGGGAAAAAAAAGTCAAATATGGGGGAACAAAGTCAAACCAGATGGCAGGGAAAGTCAAACCAGCAGGAATCAAACCAGGGGGCGAAAAGAAATCAAACCAGAAAAAAAAAAAAAAGTCAAATCAGGGAAAAAAAAAAATTTCAAACCAAGGTGTGCGTGTGTGTGTGGGGGGGGGGTGGTGGAAAACGCAATATAATACAAAATTGCATTTGGTCTTTAATTTCATCACCTATAAATGAGAAAATATTGGCTCCCCTACTAAAGTTTTATTCTTTGCTTATAAATATTATGTGGAATTTTCGTTGGATATCATAAAACGGAACGATTTCTATCAAACTGGTTTAAAAAGACCTATGCAGATAACACAAATAGAGGCAATAAAGTCGCAAATAGCTTTCCAGGGGGAACCAAATGGCGTCTGAAGGCTACGAAAGCTTTGCCTGAGCTGGGGAAGGGGCACACGGACCAGGATTAGCCACTTTGAGGCTTTTTCGGCCTAAAGATGTTGCCTCTTGTCCCGCTTGATGCGGAGCGAAGACCCCGCAAGGCTCTTGAAAGTTAAGTCGAGGGAGGGGAGGGGGACGGGGGGGTTGGATTTTACAGCCTTGCTTTTGAAAATCTTTGGGAAAACAGCTTTGCAGACGTGAGAATATTTAAGCAGGACTTTGCTCTAAACCGTTACAAATCACCCCAAACGGTCAAGTTCCACTTTCTCTGTCTCAAAGTGCTTTTTTTTTCCCCTCCACGATTTTGCTGGTTTTTTTCCATTATTTTTTTTCCTCTTTCTCTGATTTTTCCCCTTCTGTTGCTTTATTTTCCCCTTCTTTTTGCTTCCCCCCTCCCTTTCTTTTTCCTTTCTTTTATCTTTTTTCTCTCTTCCCCTGTCTCTCACTCTCTTTTTCTCTTTTCTTATCAAAGGTGGCGTTTTCTTTTTGTTTCCCTTGAAAGTGACTCTGAACCCGTCTCTTTCTAATCGTAATGATCTTGAAATTCCAGGCTAACTCCCTCTTTTATTTATTTATTCGCCATTGTCTTCACCCGTCTCTTCACCCAAAATCAAAGTTCACACACATCCCCCCCAGTAGTGCAACACGCCGGGGGAAAAAAAAAACCACAACATTTTTAAACCCTCAATGAGCTTAATTATTGCACGATTATAAAATAACCAAGGAAATAAAGTTGCAGGGGCAGGAGGGCAAGATACCTTCGAAGGTTTCAATTCCGTCTTATTTAAAGCATTCAATTTTGCTCGGAGACGTAAAATTGAAAAGAAAACAATAACATGAGCTGCCATTGCGGGTAATTGAGCCACGAAAGAGGAGAGAGGAAATATTGGAGCGAAAAGTAACTTTTCCTCCTGAAATCACCTCAGGAAAAAAAATAATAAATTAAAAAAAAATCAAATTAAATGAAACCAAATCGGGGAAGTTGCGTTTTTTAAAGCTTTCTGCCTGATATTTAGTCAGTCCCAGGTTGGATATATTAGCTTCCACCCCCACCCCACCCGCATGGATATTTCCCGGAGAAAAGAGGGAGCAGGGGAGACAGACAGGAGGGGAAGGAACCCACCACACCACCGTTCTCCCTCTGAAAGTCGCTCCCTTTTTGCAAATTCGACCCATTTTTTTTTCCTCTCCGCGAGGAATTTGGTGGTGGTTTTTTTTTTTTTTCTTTCCCTTCTCCCCACTCCTGCACCGCATCAGACATCCCATTTTACCCCAGAAACTTAAGACAGTTCGGGAATGAAAGTGGATAATTAAAAAAATCTGGCTTCGCAGAGGCTGAGAAGGGGAAGCTGCTTTGCTGCGGGAAGGAGGGGACGGGGGGGAAAGGATAAATAAAGCAAAAGTGGAGGGTTTCACTCTTTCTCCTCATTTCTTAAGCTGCTTGGGAAATGCCCAACCTGCTCTAAGGGGCATTGGGGTGTCCGGAAACGCCTGGCTGGAGGCTCCCTGAATTATTCCCCAATTTTTCTCACCCCCTCCTTTCCCTTCCCACGTCTTGCAACGGCAAAAGCAAAGCGGCGCCGAGCGCAACCCCCCACCACAACTCCCCCCTAAACCTCATTCAGCCCCCCCGTAAAGACCAGACCAAACCATATCCAACACCCAAATAAATGTAATAAGCATCAAAGAGGGAGACAGGGAGAGGGAGGAAGGTAAAAGCCAAGTGGAGGAAGAAGGGAAGAAGAGAAGGGGGGGAAGCATCAATTAAATATCTCCATCGGTTTTGGGGGGAAACAAAAAAATTCTGGGAATGCAGGAAAAAGGGTGGGGGGAGAAAAGGTTTGTGGGTTTGTGGTTTTTTTGTTGTTTGTTTGGTTTTTTAATCAAATTGACTCTCTGGCCATTAAATTTAAAAAGAAAAAGGGATTTATTGGCTTTTATTTTTACCTTTCTAATGCTTTTTTCTTTGTCTTTTTTTCCCGTTTTTTTCTTTTAATTTTTCTTCTTTTCCTTTTTTATTTCTATTTTTCTTCTTTTCTTTTTCGTATTTTTTCTTCCCCCCCCCCTTTTAGTAATTTTGTATTCATTCCCTTAATTATTAAATTTTAAATTCATTTTCTGCATTTTTTTTAAGGGTATTTTTCTCCTCCTCCCCTTCCTTTGCCCCCTTCCCACGCGTGGCTCCATTGGTAAACAAACTGGCGGGAGGGGAGCGGGGCTCTATCAAGGGGTAGGTTGGGGGTGCCCAGCCTTTGTTCAACGCGAAGGTCCCGGCCCGGTGCTGGCAGATGTCGCTGTTGCTCCACGGTGCCGCTCCCGGTCCCGACAACTTGACCCCCGGTGACGTCGTCACCGTCTGAATCATCAAGGCCATTTTCAATCCTCATTGGCCTGGGCATCACGTGGGGGGGTGGAGGGGGGGAGAGCGATGCGTGGATAATTATGGTAGCTTGATATTTTTTCCCCCTAAAAAAAAGATGTCAGCCCCTGGCTGGAGTATTCCTCCTTAAAAACCCTCTCTGAAAATGTCATGTCCCAACAATGTGACTTCCAACTCGTTTTTGATGGACTCGTTGGCCGGTACCTGTAGAGGGGAGAATTATTCCTCCAGCCAAGGGATGTACATGCAGCCTGGGAGCGATTTCAGCTGCGGAGTCATGAGGAACTGTGGAATTATCCCGTCTCTTTCCAAAAGGGACGAGGTGAATAGCGCTACCTTGTCTCTCAGCACCTATCCATCCTACCTTTCTCAGCTAGACACTTGGTGTGACCCCAAAAATACGTACAGGATCGAGCAACCTGTTGCAAGACAGCTCCCATCTTGCTCCTTCCCAACCAATGTCAAAGAAGAGAATGTTTGCTGTATGTATAACGCTGACAAAAGGGCAAAAAATGCCACAGAGACAGCCCTCTACCCCAACCAAATGCCTGAGCCTTGCCTAAATGACCATGAAGTCCCCGTTCCTAGCTACTACCGAGCAAGCCAAGGTTACCCCTCCATGGAGAAGACGTCAAACTGCAGCAATCCAAATGAGTTTGAGGCAAGTTTTGAATCCAGGGCGAGCCTGAACCCAAGGAATGAGCATCTGGAACCAGCACCAGCACCAGCACCACCTCCTCCTCCACCACCACCACCTCCTCCGCCTCCCCCGGTGGCTAAAGTGAGTTTCCCCGAAAACACAAAAGCAGATAATCCTCAGAACACATCCACCAACGAAATTAAAACCGAAAAAAGCGCCCCAGCACCCAAAATAAACCCTTCGGAAGCAGAGAAAGAGCTGCACAAAAACACTGACACCAGCACTGACAATTCTGACAATGAAGCGAAAGGTAAGGGGACTCCTTCATTACCAGCGGCTAATTTCAGTAATTAGTAATCAGACGTGGCTAATAAGAGCAGAAGTAAGGCGAATATGGAGCAAGGCGCTTCTCTGCCAACTTCTCCTCCAGAAATTGGCACCGAAATGTTCTGTCTTGTCGCTGTTTTTTTCTTTGAGGGGGCACGGGGGAGGGAAAAAAAATGATCCTTTTCTTGAAATTGTGGTGGAAATTTATTTGTAAATATATATACAAGAACTGGGGGGCGGAAAAAATAAAGACAAGAAAAAGGAGAGAGGAGATATTGGAGAGCTCCTCCTCTTGCTGGTTACACCGAGAAAATTCGCTGGGCACGAATTTCTGACACCCCCCCAAAAAAAATTAATTTGCCCCTTGCAAGCGTTGCGGTGTCATAAGACGAAGCAGTTTTGGTTGTGAAACAGCAGAGATTTGGGGGTTGGGTTGCTTGGGGTGGGGGATGTTGTTTAGGGTTTTTTTGTGGGTTTATATTGTTGAAGGTGGATGAATCTTGATGGTTCTCCCTCCCCCCCCCCCCACCTCGCTTTTCATATCGCTTTCCACGCAAACGCTTCATTCCCGTGTGCTCAGCGAATTTTGTCGCCTTTGGCTTTGCTCAGCGTTAAAGTGGGGTGGGAAAAAAAAAAAAAACAAACAAACAAACCCAAAACACAACCCCAAGCACGAAGCTGCGCGGGGTCTGGTTTGCAGCGACAAACATCTCAGGCTGGAGTTGGACTCTGAGGCTCATTTCAGGGCTTGAGAGACTCCGAGAAAAAGGGAGAAAAAGAAGGAAGAAAGAAAAAGCTGTTTTGTATTCTTGGTTTTGGTTTTCTTTCCTTTTTTTTTTTTTTTTTTTGTTGCTTGCGAATTGAGGTCTTGTTGGCAGAGGCGAAAAATGTTTTGTGTATGTTGAGCAGATGGTTTAAGTTTGGGATTTTGTGCAACGAGGCTTTCGTGGAGAGCATTTTTATTGTCACTGTAGACGTTGCATATGGCTGGAAATCTCTCTCTGTGTGCGAATCTTCGGTTTATTCCCACCCTGGTTTTGAAGCCAGGTGGGTTCAGGGGCTTCTTGCAGGTCATTAAATGGAGGTGATGTGAAGGAATGGCTTCAGTTTCCCTCAAAAGTTGGTAGAAAGCCTCTCTCAAGGACTCGACAGCGGGTTGCATGCATTGCCTTGTGGTGTGGAGATGAAAATCTCGGCCCTGGGTCCAGCTCTGGGATGTAATTGGGGCTCCAGCAGCATGGCTGGGCTGTATGGTCATGTATGTGCATGTGGGGCTACATGCGTGTGGGTTGCATGTGGACCCCCATGAGCACACACTTCGGGTCTGGGACAACCAGCAAAACCTGTCCTCTGGCGTTTTCCTCCTTCAAAACTGGCCTTTTTGAGAGCAACTCTTCAAAAACTAAAAAAAAAAAAAAAAAGGCAAAATTGATTTCCCTCCCCCCCTTAATTTTAAATTTATTTTTATTGTTTTCCTATTTTCCTTCCTTTTTAGCTATCATTCCGCATCCAAAGGGAAATGGTTTTGTCTGACAGCTGAGCTGCAATTATACCACACACATTCACCCCCCCCAAAAGGAAAAAAAAAGGGAAGAAAAAAAAGGCAAAGTCAAGGTTATCAAAACCCTTCCAAACTTATCTTGCACAAAGCGCCTTCAAGGTCCACGCCAAGAGAGGTTTTGGTGGGAGTTAACCCGAAGGAAAGATCATATCAGGGTGGATTCGTAATTGGGGCGGAAATAAAGAATTAAATCAAGGCGGATAAAAGGTTTCCTTTTGCCTCGGATGTTCAATGTGCAATGGGTGCGTGGGGAAAGAGGTGGTTTCCCCCTCTCCCAGTTTAATTTAATTGCTATTTTTTTTTCCTCCTTTTTTCCAAGGCGTTTCGTGTTGTTTGCAGCATTTGCAAATGGTGGGATCCGATCTTGGGCGGATTTGGGTTTGTTTCTGTTGCTTCTTTCTAAAAATAATTTCTCGCTTCGTTTTTGTTCGTTTCTGTTGAACCTGAGTTTTAATTCGCGCTGAAGGCAAAAGGTTTTTCTCCTGTAATTCAAGAAACTGAGGGCAAAAAAAAAGGTTGTGTTTTTTTTTTTTCCAAAGGGGTGTCCAAGGCTTGGTGACATTCAAGGTTTTCTGCAGACGCCAAAGTAGGTTCATGTCTCACAGCAACATTTTGAAGGTGCCTTTGGCTAAATCCAGGGTGTTTTCCCTTATTCATTTTCCCGGCCGCTGTACCGAGGAGGTTGGTTCCAGTTGCAAGATCCGCTTTGGGATTGGGGGTTTTGGGATATTTTTGGTAGAAATGGTGGCAGGCTGCCGGTGCCAGGATTTTCTCATGACCAAATTCAAAGCCCAAGGATTCGCTGTGTTTATTTATGTACGTGTGAAATACGTTTGCCTCCGCGGAGTGTCTGAGTGCAGATCCTGGAGAGTGAGCAGAGTGTAAATGGGATTAAAATTAACTCCGAATTTACCTAGAGGTGCCCGAGCAGCTCATCAAGGCAAATCCATTTCATTCCCACCCCGGCTCAGTGAAAAAAAATGCACTTTGACTGCAAAAGGCTGCTCGGGGCACCTCCAGAATGAGCGAAAATAGGTTGTTTTCTCCCCAGATCACAAATATTTCACCTTCTGCGATTCATTTCCAAAACCCAAGATAAACGTGTTGGTTTGGGATTTTTTTTGGTGGGTTTTTATGGGGGTGGCAAAGGGTGTCTTGGGGAAGCCCCCTCCCCGAGGGCTCCGAAAATCCCATTGCCGCTGGGGATTATTTTTTAATGAGTGAGATTTAAGTCCCTTCCACCCATTTTAAGTGAAGCCAAAATCATTTCCTATCACCATATTCTCCATTCACCCGCCGCCGTTTTTTTCCGCGGCTGAGAGGTGGAGGTGCGCTCTGCCACCACCGATTTACTCCTAGGCAGCAAATAGCTCCAACCACCGCCTTTTTTATACTCCTAGAAAGAAAACGGTTCCAACCACCCCCCCCTTTTTTTTTTTTTCCCCCTCCTAGGGCAGCAAACACCTCCAACCACCCCCAGTTTTACCTTCTCCAAACCTGCTTTTTAATTTTTTATTTTTTTTTTTTTTTACATTTCATTCCCTAAACCCACAGGAGACCAAATCATCCCTGTTGACTTTATTTTATTTATTTATTTATTATTTTCTACCCAGAGGCGAGTTGCTTTCTCAGTTAAATATTAAATCTCCACGAGAAAACACTTAAATATTAATTTGATTTTTAATTTTTTTTTTCCCCCTGAACATTGCTCTTTGGGGTTTTGTTTGTTTGTTTGTGATTTTTTTTTTTTTTTTTTTTTTTTTTTGAGGGAAGACACGCTCCTTCTGTTGTCTGGTCACGCTTAAAAGGAGCACACTTAAATAAAACAGGAGCTAGAGTGTGATGTGGAAGGAGCAGCAGGCAAATACCTATATATTGATTTTTATTTGAAACTTTTATTTAATTATTTTTTGGCTCATGAAGCTTCGAACTGGGGTAAGTTCTCTTTTGCCGTTCCCCCGGTACTTATGTGACGCTGTTATTTTTAACAGAGGATATAAAGGCAGAAAACACTACAGGAAATTGGCTGACAGCAAAGAGCGGAAGAAAGAAAAGGTGTCCTTACACCAAGCACCAGACGCTGGAGCTGGAGAAGGAATTCTTGTTCAATATGTACTTGACCCGTGAGCGCCGCCTGGAGATTAGTAAAAGCATAAACCTGACAGACAGACAAGTCAAAATCTGGTTTCAGAACCGCAGGATGAAACTCAAGAAAATGAACAGAGAAAACCGAATCCGCGAACTGACTTCCAATTTTAATTTCACTTGAGCGTCCTCCATCCCCTTGCTCAGGGAGGCAGAGGGAAGAGAAAGAGAGGAAGAAGTTAAAACACAAATCCTTGTGCGGTTGGGAGCGGGGGGAGGGGGGGAGGAAGGAGGGTGGGTTTGCTTTATTTTATTTTCATTCTTTTTTTTTTTTTCCCCCAGTATTTTTTTTTTCCATAATTTCCTTCCCCCCTCCCATTTTTCTGGGTATAAAAAGCGAACGCCAAAAGGGATGGACTTGGAGTGAGGATCTGGGTTGGTAGGGAGAAGCCGCAGCAGTTTGAGCATGAGGATAGATATTGCATCCGTGTTTCTATGTAAAATAAAAGATGAGGAGGTGGTTGGTGTGTGTGGGGAGAGGGGAAAAAAACAAAAACAAAAACAAAACAACCCTAACCCAACCAATCCACCTTTTGAAATGTTTAAGTTATTTCCGTGCAGCACAAAGCAGAAAAGAAAAAAAAAAAAAAAAAAAAAAAAAAGGACCTTTCTCTATGCATTTTATGTTTAGGATAAATAGATGCGTCCAAAAGTTTGTTTTTTCATATCCTAGTGTAGCTTTGCCTATTGTATAATACACACCAAAAAAACCCAAACAACAAAAAAAAAAAGACAAAAAAAAAAAAAGAGATGGTTTTCATATGTCTGTAAATTCAAGTTGCAGTGGGAACATGCTCACATCCTCTAGTTATGCAGTTTCTGCCCATCAAGTGATGCTCTCCACCATATATTTAAGGAAAAAAAACTAAAAAAATAAAATAATAATAATAATTAAAAAGAAAAAAATGCAGTATGGGTATCTTATGATGAAGAAGGGGGAAAAAAAAGGGGGAAAAAAGCCAAAAAAAATTTAAATCCATTTCTCGTGGCTGTGTTA